>NW_026870604.1:300000-503964 GCF_963576545.1 Limanda limanda
CTACCCCCACTAAATGGGGTAGCGCGCATCGATCGGTACCATCCTTGAGCTTCTCCGACTTTCGGAAGGGTTAGGGTTAGGGTTAGGGATGAAAGCACATAGGAGAAAGAGATATTCTTGAATAACTTTTTTTGTGAAGGTCGGAGAGACTTGCAAGTAGGCTCTACCCCCACTAAATGGGGTAGCGCGCATCGATCGGTACCATCCTTGAGCTTCTCCGACTTTCGGAAGGGTTAGGGTTAGGGTTAGGGATGAAAGCACATAGGAGAAAGAGATATTCTTGAATAACTTTTTTTGTGAAGGTCGGAGAGACTTGCAAGTAGGCTCTACCCCCACTAAATGGGGTAGCGCGCATCGATCGGTACCATCCTTGAGCTTCTCCGACTTTCGGAAGGGTTAGGGTTAGGGTTAGGGATGAAAGCACATAGGAGAAAGAGATATTCTTGAATAACTTTTTTTGTGAAGGTCGGAGAGACTTGGAAAGTGGTTGCATCTGGACTAATTTGGGTCCTGCGGATCGATTGGTACCATCCCCGAGCTTGTACGACCTTCGGAAGAGGTCGACCGACGAAATTCCCCCAAATCTGAGGAGATATTCTTGAATAACTTTTTTTGTGAAGGTCGGAGAGACTTGCAAGTAGGCTCTACCCCCACTAAATGGGGTAGCGCGCATCGATCGGTACCATCCTTGAGCTTCTCCGACTTTCGGAAGGGTTAGGGTTAGGGTTAGGGATGAAAGCACATAGGAGAAAGAGATATTCTTGAATAACTTTTTTTGTGAAGGTCGGAGAGACTTGAAAAGTGGTTGCATCTGGACTAATTTGGGTCCTGCAGATCGATTGGTACCATCCCCGAGCTTGTACGACCTTCGGAAGAGGTCGACCGACGAAATTCCCCCAAATCTGAGGAGATATTCTTGAATAACTTTTTTTGTGAAGGTCGGAGAGACTTGCAAGTAGGCTCTACCCCCACTAAATGGGGTAGCGCGCATCGATCGGTACCATCCTTGAGCTTCTCCGACTTTCGGAAGGGTTAGGGTTAGGGTTAGGGATGAAAGCACATAGGAGAAAGAGATATTCTTGAATAACTTTTTTTGTGAAGGTCGGAGAGACTTGGAAAGTGGTTGCATCTGGACTAATTTGGGTCCTGCAGATCGATTGGTACCATCCCCGAGCTTGTACGACCTTCGGAAGAGGTCGACCGACGAAATTCCCCCAAATCTGAGGAGATATTCTTGAATAACTTTTTTTGTGAAGGTCGGAGAGACTTGCAAGTAGGCTCTACCCCCACTAAATGGGGTTGCGCGCATCGATCGGTACCATCCTTGAGCTTCTCCGACTTTCGGAAGGGTTAGGGTTAGGGTTAGGGATGAAAGCACATAGGAGAAAGAGATATTCTTGAATAACTTTTTTTGTGAAGGTCGGAGAGACTTGCAAGTAGGCTCTACCCCCACTAAATGGGGTAGCGCGCATCGATCGGTACCATCCTTGAGCTTCTCCGACTTTCGGAAGGGTTAGGGTTAGGGATGAAAGCACATTGGAGAAAGAGATATTCTTGAATAACTTTTTTTGTGAAGGTCGGAGAGACTTGCAAGTAGGCTCTACCCCCACTAAATGGGGTAGCGCGCATCGATCGGTACCATCCTTGAGCTTCTCCGACTTTCGGAAGGGTTAGGGTTAGGGTTAGGGATGAAAGCACATAGGAGAAAGAGATATTCTTGAATAACTTTTTTTGTGAAGGTCGGAGAGACTTGCAAGTAGGCTCTACCCCCACTAAATGGGGTAGCGCGCATCGATCGGTACCATCCTTGAGCTTCTCCGACTTTCGGAAGGGTTAGGGTTAGGGTTAGGGATGAAAGCACATAGGAGAAAGAGATATTCTTGAATAACTTTTTTTGTGAAGGTCGGAGAGACTTGGAAAGTGGTTGCATCTGGACTAATTTGGGTCCTGCGGATCGATTGGTACCATCCTTGAGCTTGTACGACCTTCGGAAGAGGTCGACCGACGAAATTCCCCCAAATCTGAGGAGATATTCTTGAATAACTTTTTTTGTGAAGGTCGGAGAGACTTGCAAGTAGGCTCTACCCCCACTAAATGGGGTAGTGCGCATCGATCGGTACCATCCTTGAGCTTCTCCGACTTTCGGAAGGGTTAGGGTTAGGGTTAGGGATGAAAGCACATAGGAGAAAGAGATATTCTTGAATAACGTTTTTTGTGAAGGTCGGAGAGACTTGCAAGTAGGCTCTACCCCCACTAAATGGGGTAGCGCGCATCGATCGGTACCATCCTTGAGCTTCTCCGACTTTCGGAAGGGTTAGGGTTAGGGTTAGGGATGAAAGCACATAGGAGAAAGAGATATTCTTGAATAACTTTTTTTGTGAAGGTCGGAGAGACTTGGAAAGTGGTTGCATCTGGACTAATTTGGGTCCTGCGGATCGATTGGTACCATCCCCGAGCTTGTACGACCTTCGGAAGAGGTCGACCGACGAAATTCCCCCAAATCTGAGGAGATATTCTTGAATAACTTTTTTTGTGAAGGTCGGAGAGACTTGCAAGTAGGCTCTACCCCCACTAAATGGGGTAGCGCGCATCGATCGGTACCATCCTTGAGCTTCTCCGACTTTCGGAAGGGTTAGGGTTAGGGTTAGGGATGAAAGCACATAGGAGAAAGAGATATTCTTGAATAACTTTTTTTGTGAAGGTCCGAGAGACTTGCAAGTAGGCTCTACCCCCACTAAATGGGGTAGCGCGCATCGATCGGTACCATCCTTGAGCTTCTCCGACTTTCGGAAGGGTTAGGGTTAGGGTTAGGGATGAAAGCACATAGGAGAAAGAGATATTCTTGAATAACTTTTTTTGTGAAGGTCGGAGAGACTTGGAAAGTGGTTGCATCTGGACTAATTTGGGTCCTGCAGATCGATTGGTACCATCCCCGAGCTTGTACGACCTTCGGAAGAGGTCGACCGACGAAATTCCCCCAAATCTGAGGAGATATTCTTGAATAACTTTTTTTGTGAAGGTCGGAGAGACTTGCAAGTAGGCTCTACCCCCACTAAATGGGGTTGCGCGCATCGATCGGTACCATCCTTGAGCTTCTCCGACTTTCGGAAGGGTTAGGGTTAGGGTTAGGGATGAAAGCACATAGGAGAAAGAGATATTCTTGAATAACTTTTTTTGTGAAGGTCGGAGAGACTTGCAAGTAGGCTCTACCCCCACTAAATGGGGTAGCGCGCATCGATCGGTACCATCCTTGAGCTTCTCCGACTTTCGGAAGGGTTAGGGTTAGGGTTAGGGATGAAAGCACATAGGAGAAAGAGATATTCTTGAATAACTTTTTTTGTGAAGGTCGGAGAGACTTGCAAGTAGGCTCTACCCCCACTAAATGGGGTAGCGCGCATCGATCGGTACCATCCTTGAGCTTCTCCGACTTTCGGAAGGGTTAGGGTTAGGGTTAGGGATGAAAGCACATAGGAGAAAGAGATATTCTTGAATAACTTTTTTTGTGAAGGTCGGAGAGACTTGCAAGTAGGCTCTACCCCCACTAAATGGGGTAGCGCGCATCGATCGGTACCATCCTTGAGCTTCTCCGACTTTCGGAAGGGTTAGGGTTAGGGTTAGGGATGAAAGCACATAGGAGAAAGAGATATTCTTGAATAACTTTTTTTGTGAAGGTCGGAGAGACTTGGAAAGTGGTTGCATCTGGACTAATTTGGGTCCTGCGGATCGATTGGTACCATCCCCGAGCTTGTACGACCTTCGGAAGAGGTCGACCGACGAAATTCCCCCAAATCTGAGGAGATATTCTTGAATAACTTTTTTTGTGAAGGTCGGAGAGACTTGCAAGTAGGCTCTACCCCCACTAAATGGGGTAGCGCGCATCGATCGGTACCATCCTTGAGCTTCTCCGACTTTCGGAAGGGTTAGGGTTAGGGTTAGGGATGAAAGCACATAGGAGAAAGAGATATTCTTGAATAACTTTTTTTGTGAAGGTCCGAGAGACTTGCATGTAGGCTCTACCCCCACTAAATGGGGTAGCGCGCATCGATCGGTACCATCCTTGAGCTTCTCCGACTTTCGGAAGGGTTAGGGTTAGGGTTAGGGATGAAAGCACATAGGAGAAAGAGATATTCTTGAATAACTTTTTTTGTGAAGGTCGGAGAGACTTGGAAAGTGGTTGCATCTGGACTAATTTGGGTCCTGCGGATCGATTGGTACCATCCCCGAGCTTGTACGACCTTCGGAAGAGGTCGACCGACGAAATTCCCCCAAATCTGAGGAGATATTCTTGAATAACTTTTTTTGTGAAGGTCGGAGAGACTTGCAAGTAGGCTCTACCCCCACTAAATGGGGTAGCGCGCATCGATCGGTACCATCCTTGAGCTTCTCCGACTTTCGGAAGGGTTAGGGTTAGGGTTAGGGATGAAAGCACATAGGAGAAAGAGATATTCTTGAATAACTTTTTTTGTGAAGGTCCGAGAGACTTGCAAGTAGGCTCTACCCCCACTAAATGGGGTAGCGCGCATCGATCGGTACCATCCTTGAGCTTCTCCGACTTTCGGAAGGGTTAGGGTTAGGGTTAGGGATGAAAGCACATAGGAGAAAGAGATATTCTTGAATAACTTTTTTTGTGAAGGTCGGAGAGACTTGGAAAGTGGTTGCATCTGGACTAATTTGGGTCCTGCAGATCGATTGGTACCATCCCCGAGCTTGTACGACCTTCGGAAGAGGTCGACCGACGAAATTCCCCCAAATCTGAGGAGATATTCTTGAATAACTTTTTTTGTGAAGGTCGGAGAGACTTGCAAGTAGGCTCTACCCCCACTAAATGGGGTTGCGCGCATCGATCGGTACCATCCTTGAGCTTCTCCGACTTTCGGAAGGGTTAGGGTTAGGGTTAGGGATGAAAGCACATAGGAGAAAGAGATATTCTTGAATAACTTTTTTTGTGAAGGTCGGAGAGACTTGCAAGTAGGCTCTACCCCCACTAAATGGGGTAGCGCGCATCGATCGGTACCATCCTTGAGCTTCTCCGACTTTCGGAAGGGTTAGGGTTAGGGTTAGGGATGAAAGCACATAGGAGAAAGAGATATTCTTGAATAACTTTTTTTGTGAAGGTCGGAGAGACTTGCAAGTAGGCTCTACCCCCACTAAATGGGGTAGCGCGCATCGATCGGTACCATCCTTGAGCTTCTCCGACTTTCGGAAGGGTTAGGGTTAGGGTTAGGGATGAAAGCACATAGGAGAAAGAGATATTCTTGAATAACTTTTTTTGTGAAGGTCGGAGAGACTTGCAAGTAGGCTCTACCCCCACTAAATGGGGTAGCGCGCATCGATCGGTACCATCCTTGAGCTTCTCCGACTTTCGGAAGGGTTAGGGTTAGGGTTAGGGATGAAAGCACATAGGAGAAAGAGATATTCTTGAATAACTTTTTTTGTGAAGGTCGGAGAGACTTGGAAAGTGGTTGCATCTGGACTAATTTGGGTCCTGCGGATCGATTGGTACCATCCCCGAGCTTGTACGACCTTCGGAAGAGGTCGACCGACGAAATTCCCCCAAATCTGAGGAGATATTCTTGAATAACTTTTTTTGTGAAGGTCGGAGAGACTTGCAAGTAGGCTCTACCCCCACTAAATGGGGTAGCGCGCATCGATCGGTACCATCCTTGAGCTTCTCCGACTTTCGGAAGGGTTAGGGTTAGGGTTAGGGATGAAAGCACATAGGAGAAAGAGATATTCTTGAATAACTTTTTTTGTGAAGGTCCGAGAGACTTGCATGTAGGCTCTACCCCCACTAAATGGGGTAGCGCGCATCGATCGGTACCATCCTTGAGCTTCTCCGACTTTCGGAAGGGTTAGGGTTAGGGTTAGGGATGAAAGCACATAGGAGAAAGAGATATTCTTGAATAACTTTTTTTGTGAAGGTCGGAGAGACTTGCAAGTAGGCTCTACCCCCACTAAATGGGGTAGCGCGCATCGATCGGTACCATCCTTGAGCTTCTCCGACTTTCGGAAGGGTTAGGGTTAGGGTTAGGGATGAAAGCACATAGGAGAAAGAGATATTCTTGAATAACTTTTTTTGTGAAGGTCGGAGAGACTTGCAAGTAGGCTCTACCCCCACTAAATGGGGTAGCGCGCATCGATCGGTACCATCCTTGAGCTTCTCCGACTTTCGGAAGGGTTAGGGTTAGGGTTAGGGATGAAAGCACATAGGAGAAAGAGATATTCTTGAATAACTTTTTTTGTGAAGGTCGGAGAGACTTGGAAAGTGGTTGCATCTGGACTAATTTGGGTCCTGCAGATCGATTGGTACCATCCCCGAGCTTGTACGACCTTCGGAAGAGGTCGACCGACGAAATTCCCCCAAATCTGAGGAGATATTCTTGAATAACTTTTTTTGTGAAGGTCGGAGAGACTTGCAAGTAGGCTCTACCCCCACTAAATGGGGTTGCGCGCATCGATCGGTACCATCCTTGAGCTTCTCCGACTTTCGGAAGGGTTAGGGTTAGGGTTAGGGATGAAAGCACATAGGAGAAAGAGATATTCTTGAATAACTTTTTTTGTGAAGGTCGGAGAGACTTGCAAGTAGGCTCTACCCCCACTAAATGGGGTAGCGCGCATCGATCGGTACCATCCTTGAGCTTCTCCGACTTTCGGAAGGGTTAGGGTTAGGGTTAGGGATGAAAGCACATAGGAGAAAGAGATATTCTTGAATAACTTTTTTTGTGAAGGTCGGAGAGACTTGCAAGTAGGCTCTACCCCCACTAAATGGGGTAGCGCGCATCGATCGGTACCATCCTTGAGCTTCTCCGACTTTCGGAAGGGTTAGGGTTAGGGTTAGGGATGAAAGCACATAGGAGAAAGAGATATTCTTGAATAACTTTTTTTGTGAAGGTCGGAGAGACTTGGAAAGTGGTTGCATCTGGACTAATTTGGGTCCTGCAGATCGATTGGTACCATCCCCGAGCTTGTACGACCTTCGGAAGAGGTCGACCGACGAAATTCCCCCAAATCTGAGGAGATATTCTTGAATAACTTTTTTTGTGAAGGTCGGAGAGACTTGCAAGTAGGCTCTACCCCCACTAAATGGGGTTGCGCGCATCGATCGGTACCATCCTTGAGCTTCTCCGACTTTCGGAAGGGTTAGGGTTAGGGTTAGGGATGAAAGCACATAGGAGAAAGAGATATTCTTGAATAACATTTTTTGTGAAGGTCGGAGAGACTTGCAAGTAGGCTCTACCCCCACTAAATGGGGTAGCGCGCATCGATCGGTACCATCCTTGAGCTTCTCCGACTTTCGGAAGGGTTAGGGTTAGGGTTAGGGATGAAAGCACATAGGAGAAAGAGATATTCTTGAATAACTTTTTTTGTGAAGGTCGGAGAGACTTGCAAGTAGGCTCTACCCCCACTAAATGGGGTAGCGCGCATCGATCAGTACCATCCTTGAGCTTCTCCGACTTTCGGAAGGGTTAGGGTTAGGGTTAGGGATGAAAGCACATAGGAGAAAGAGATATTCTTGAATAACTTTTTTTGTGAAGGTCGGAGAGACTTGGAAAGTGGTTGCATCTGGACTAATTTGGGTCCTGCGGATCGATTGGTACCATCCCCGAGCTTGTACGACCTTCGAAAGAGGTCGACCGACGAAATTCCCCCAAATCTGAGGAGATATTCTTGAATAACTTTTTTTGTGAAGGTCGGAGAGACTTGCAAGTAGGCTCTACCCCCACTAAATGGGGTTGCGCGCATCGATCGGTACCATCCTTGAGCTTCTCCGACTTTCGGAAGGGTTAGGGTTAGGGTTAGGGATGAAAGCACATAGGAGAAAGAGATATTCTTGAATAACTTTTTTTGTGAAGGTCGGAGAGACTTGCAAGTAGGCTCTACCCCCACTAAATGGGGTAGCGCGCATCGATCGGTACCATCCTTGAGCTTCTCCGACTTTCGGAAGGGTTAGGGTTAGGGTTAGGGATGAAAGCACATAGGAGAAAGAGATATTCTTGAATAACTTTTTTTGTGAAGGTCGGAGAGACTTGGAAAGTGGTTGCATCTGGACTAATTTGGGTCCTGCAGATCGATTGGTACCATCCCCGAGCTTGTACGACCTTCGGAAGAGGTCGACCGACGAAATTCCCCCAAATCTGAGGAGATATTCTTGAATAACTTTTTTTGTGAAGGTCGGAGAGACTTGCAAGTAGGCTCTACCCCCACTAAATGGGGTAGCGCGCATCGATCGGTACCATCCTTGAGCTTCTCCGACTTTCGGAAGGGTTAGGGTTAGGGTTAGGGATGAAAGCACATAGGAGAAAGAGATATTCTTGAATAACTTTTTTTGTGAAGGTCGGAGAGACTTGAAAAGTGGTTGCATCTGGACTAATTTGGGTCCTGCGGATCGATTGGTACCATCCCCGAGCTTGTACGACCTTCGGAAGAGGTCGACCGACGAAATTCCCCCAAATCTGAGGAGATATTCTTGAATAACTTTTTTTGTGAAGGTCGGAGAGACTTGCAAGTAGGCTCTACCCCCACTAAATGGGGTAGCGCGCATCGATCGGTACCATCCTTGAGCTTCTCCGACTTTCGGAAGGGTTAGGGTTAGGGTTAGGGATGAAAGCACATAGGAGAAAGAGATATTCTTGAATAATTTTTTTTGTTAAGGTCCGAGAGACTTGCAAGTAGGCTCTACCCCCACTAAATGGGGTAGCGCGCATCGATCGGTACCATCCTTGAGCTTCTCCGACTTTCGGAAGGGTTAGGGTTAGGGTTAGGGATGAAAGCACATAGGAGAAAGAGATATTCTTGAATAACTTTTTTTGTGAAGGTCGGAGAGACTTGCCAGTAGGCTCTACCCCCACTAAATGGGGTAGCGCGCATCGATCGGTACCATCCTTGAGCTTCTCCGACTTTCGGAAGGGTTAGGGTTAGGGTTAGGGATGAAAGCACATAGGAGAAAGAGATATTCTTGAATAACTTTTTTTGTGAAGGTCGGAGAGACTTGCAAGTAGGCTCTACCCCCACTAAATGGGGTAGCGCGCATCGATCAGTACCATCCTTGAGCTTCTCCGACTTTCGGAAGGGTTAGGGTTAGGGTTAGGGATGAAAGCACATAGGAGAAAGAGATATTCTTGAATAACTTTTTTTGTGAAGGTCGGAGAGACTTGGAAAGTGGTTGCATCTGGACTAATTTGGGTCCTGCAGATCGATTGGTACCATCCCCGAGCTTGTACGACCTTCGGAAGAGGTCGACCGACGAAATTCCCCCAAATCTGAGGAGATATTCTTGAATAACTTTTTTTGTGAAGGTCGGAGAGACTTGCAAGTAGGCTCTACCCCCACTAAATGGGGTTGCGCGCATCGATCGGTACCATCCTTGAGCTTCTCCGACTTTCGGAAGGGTTAGGGTTAGGGTTAGGGATGAAAGCACATAGGAGAAAGAGATATTCTTGAATAACTTTTTTTGTGAAGGTCGGAGAGACTTGCAAGTAGGCTCTACCCCCACTAAATGGGGTAGCGCGCATCGATCGGTACCATCCTTGAGCTTCTCCGACTTTCGGAAGGGTTAGGGTTAGGGATGAAAGCACATTGGAGAAAGAGATATTCTTGAATAACTTTTTTTGTGAAGGTCGGAGAGACTTGCAAGTAGGCTCTACCCCCACTAAATGGGGTAGCGCGCATCGATCGGTACCATCCTTGAGCTTCTCCGACTTTCGGAAGGGTTAGGGTTAGGGTTAGGGATGAAAGCACATAGGAGAAAGAGATATTCTTGAATAACTTTTTTTGTGAAGGTCGGAGAGACTTGCAAGTAGGCTCTACCCCCACTAAATGGGGTAGCGCGCATCGATCGGTACCATCCTTGAGCTTCTCCGACTTTCGGAAGGGTTAGGGTTAGGGTTAGGGATGAAAGCACATAGGAGAAAGAGATATTCTTGAATAACTTTTTTTGTGAAGGTCGGAGAGACTTGGAAAGTGGTTGCATCTGGACTAATTTGGGTCCTGCGGATCGATTGGTACCATCCTTGAGCTTGTACGACCTTCGGAAGAGGTCGACCGACGAAATTCCCCCAAATCTGAGGAGATATTCTTGAATAACTTTTTTTGTGAAGGTCGGAGAGACTTGCAAGTAGGCTCTACCCCCACTAAATGGGGTAGTGCGCATCGATCGGTACCATCCTTGAGCTTCTCCGACTTTCGGAAGGGTTAGGGTTAGGGTTAGGGATGAAAGCACATAGGAGAAAGAGATATTCTTGAATAACGTTTTTTGTGAAGGTCGGAGAGACTTGCAAGTAGGCTCTACCCCCACTAAATGGGGTAGCGCGCATCGATCGGTACCATCCTTGAGCTTCTCCGACTTTCGGAAGGGTTAGGGTTAGGGTTAGGGATGAAAGCACATAGGAGAAAGAGATATTCTTGAATAACTTTTTTTGTGAAGGTCGGAGAGACTTGGAAAGTGGTTGCATCTGGACTAATTTGGGTCCTGCGGATCGATTGGTACCATCCCCGAGCTTGTACGACCTTCGGAAGAGGTCGACCGACGAAATTCCCCCAAATCTGAGGAGATATTCTTGAATAACTTTTTTTGTGAAGGTCGGAGAGACTTGCAAGTAGGCTCTACCCCCACTAAATGGGGTAGCGCGCATCGATCGGTACCATCCTTGAGCTTCTCCGACTTTCGGAAGGGTTAGGGTTAGGGTTAGGGATGAAAGCACATAGGAGAAAGAGATATTCTTGAATAACTTTTTTTGTGAAGGTCCGAGAGACTTGCAAGTAGGCTCTACCCCCACTAAATGGGGTAGCGCGCATCGATCGGTACCATCCTTGAGCTTCTCCGACTTTCGGAAGGGTTAGGGTTAGGGATGAAAGCACATAGGAGAAAGAGATATTCTTGAATAACTTTTTTTGTGAAGGTCCGAGAGACTTGCAAGTAGGCTCTACCCCCACTAAATGGGGTAGCGCGCATCGATCGGTACCATCCTTGAGCTTCTCCGACTTTCGGAAGGGTTAGGGTTAGGGTTAGGGATGAAAGCACATAGGAGAAAGAGATATTCTTGAATAACTTTTTTTGTGAAGGTCGGAGAGACTTGCAAGTAGGCTCTACCCCCACTAAATGGGGTTGCGCGCATCGATCGGTACCATCCTTGAGCTTCTCCGACTTTCGGAAGGGTTAGGGTTAGGGTTAGGGATGAAAGCACATAGGAGAAAGAGATATTCTTGAATAACTTTTTTTGTGAAGGTCGGAGAGACTTGGAAAGTGGTTGCATCTGGACTAATTTGGGTCCTGCAGATCGATTGGTACCATCCCCGAGCTTGTACGACCTTCGGAAAAGGTCGACCGACGAAATTCCCCCAAATCTGAGGAGATATTCTTGAATAACTTTTTTTGTGAAGGTCGGAGAGACTTGCAAGTAGGCTCTACCCCCACTAAATGGGGTTGCGCGCATCGATCGGTACCATCCTTGAGCTTCTCCGACTTTCGGAAGGGTTAGGGTTAGGGTTAGGGATGAAAGCACATAGGAGAAAGAGATATTCTTGAATAACTTTTTTTGTGAAGGTCGGAGAGACTTGCAAGTAGGCTCTACCCCCACTAAATGGGGTAGCGCGCATCGATCGGTACCATCCTTGAGCTTCTCCGACTTTCGGAAGGGTTAGGGTTAGGGATGAAAGCACATTGGAGAAAGAGATATTCTTGAATAACTTTTTTTGTGAAGGTCGGAGAGACTTGCAAGTAGGCTCTACCCCCACTAAATGGGGTAGCGCGCATCGATCGGTACCATCCTTGAGCTTCTCCGACTTTTGGAAGGGTTAGGGTTAGGGTTAGGGATGAAAGCACATAGGAGAAAGAGATATTCTTGAATAACTTTTTTTGTGAAGGTCGGAGAGACTTGCAAGTAGGCTCTACCCCCACTAAATGGGGTAGCGCGCATCGATTGGTACCATCCTTGAGCTTCTCCGACTTTCGGAAGGGTTAGGGTTAGGGTTAGGGATGAAAGCACATAGGAGAAAGAGATATTCTTGAATAACTTTTTTTGTGAAGGTCGGAGAGACTTGGAAAGTGGTTGCATCTGGACTAATTTGGGTCCTGCGGATCGATTGGTACCATCCTTGAGCTTGTACGACCTTCGGAAGAGGTCGACCGACGAAATTCCCCCAAATCTGAGGAGATATTCTTGAATAACTTTTTTTGTGAAGGTCGGAGAGACTTGCAAGTAGGCTCTACCCCCACTAAATGGGGTAGCGCGCATCGATCGGTACCATCCTTGAGCTTCTCCGACTTTCGGAAGGGTTAGGGTTAGGGTTAGGGATGAAAGCACATAGGAGAAAGAGATATTCTTGAATAACTTTTTTTGTGAAGGTCCGAGAGACTTGCAAGTAGGCTCTACCCCCACTAAATGGGGTAGCGCGCATCGATCGGTACCATCCTTGAGCTTCTCCGACTTTCGGAAGGGTTAGGGTTAGGGTTAGGGATGAAAGCACATAGGAGAAAGAGATATTCTTGAATAACTTTTTTTGTGAAGGTCGGAGAGACTTGGAAAGTGGTTGCATCTGGACTAATTTGGGTCCTGCGGATCGATTGGTACCATCCTTGAGCTTGTACGACCTTCGGAAGAGGTCGACCGACGAAATTCCCCCAAATCTGAGGAGATATTCTTGAATAACTTTTTTTGTGAAGGTCGGAGAGACTTGCAAGTAGGCTCTACCCCCACTAAATGGGGTAGCGTGCATCGATCGGTACCATCCTTGAGCTTCTCCGACTTTCGGAAGGGTTAGGGTTAGGGTTAGGGATGAAAGCACATAGGAGAAAGAGATATTCTTGAATAACTTTTTTTGTGAAGGTCCGAGAGACTTGCAAGTAGGCTCTACCCCCACTAAATGGGGTAGCGCGCATCGATCGGTACCATCCTTGAGCTTCTCCGACTTTCGGAAGGGTTAGGGTTAGGGTTAGGGATGAAAGCACATAGGAGAAAGAGATATTCTTGAATAACTTTTTTTGTGAAGGTCCGAGAGACTTGCAAGTAGGCTCTACCCCCACTAAATGGGGTAGCGCGCATCGATCGGTACCATCCTTGAGCTTCTCCGACTTTCGGAAGGGTTAGGGTTAGGGTTAGGGATGAAAGCACATAGGAGAAAGAGATATTCTTGAATAACTTTTTTTGTGAAGGTCGGAGAGACTTGCAAGTAGGCTCTACCCCCACTAAATGGGGTTGCGCGCATCGATCGGTACCATCCTTGAGCTTCTCCGACTTTCGGAAGGGTTAGGGTTAGGGTTAGGGATGAAAGCACATAGGAGAAAGAGATATTCTTGAATAACTTTTTTTGTGAAGGTCGGAGAGACTTGGAAAGTGGTTGCATCTGGACTAATTTGGGTCCTGCAGATCGATTGGTACCATCCCCGAGCTTGTACGACCTTCGGAAAAGGTCGACCGACGAAATTCCCCCAAATCTGAGGAGATATTCTTGAATAACTTTTTTTGTGAAGGTCGGAGAGACTTGCAAGTAGGCTCTACCCCCACTAAATGGGGTTGCGCGCATCGATCGGTACCATCCTTGAGCTTCTCCGACTTTCGGAAGGGTTAGGGTTAGGGTTAGGGATGAAAGCACATAGGAGAAAGAGATATTCTTGAATAACTTTTTTTGTGAAGGTCGGAGAGACTTGCAAGTAGGCTCTACCCCCACTAAATGGGGTAGCGCGCATCGATCGGTACCATCCTTGAGCTTCTCCGACTTTCGGAAGGGTTAGGGTTAGGGATGAAAGCACATTGGAGAAAGAGATATTCTTGAATAACTTTTTTTGTGAAGGTCGGAGAGACTTGCAAGTAGGCTCTACCCCCACTAAATGGGGTAGCGCGCATCGATAGGTACCATCCTTGAGCTTCTCCGACTTTCGGAAGGGTTAGGGTTAGGGTTAGGGATGAAAGCACATAGGAGAAAGAGATATTCTTGAATAACTTTTTTTGTGAAGGTCGGAGAGACTTGCAAGTAGGCTCTACCCCCACTAAATGGGGTAGCGCGCATCGATCGGTACCATCCTTGAGCTTCTCCGACTTTCGGAAGGGTTAGGGTTAGGGTTAGGGATGAAAGCACATAGGAGAAAGAGATATTCTTGAATAACTTTTTTTGTGAAGGTCGGAGAGACTTGGAAAGTGGTTGCATCTGGACTAATTTGGGTCCTGCGGATCGATTGGTACCATCCTTGAGCTTGTACGACCTTCGGAAGAGGTCGACCGACGAAATTCCCCCAAATCTGAGGAGATATTCTTGAATAACTTTTTTTGTGAAGGTCGGAGAGACTTGCAAGTAGGCTCTACCCCCACTAAATGGGGTAGTGCGCATCGATCGGTACCATCCTTGAGCTTCTCCGACTTTCGGAAGGGTTAGGGTTAGGGTTAGGGATGAAAGCACATAGGAGAAAGAGATATTCTTGAATAACGTTTTTTGTGAAGGTCGGAGAGACTTGCAAGTAGGCTCTACCCCCACTAAATGGGGTAGCGCGCATCGATCGGTACCATCCTTGAGCTTCTCCGACTTTCGGAAGGGTTAGGGTTAGGGTTAGGGATGAAAGCACATAGGAGAAAGAGATATTCTTGAATAACTTTTTTTGTGAAGGTCGGAGAGACTTGGAAAGTGGTTGCATCTGGACTAATTTGGGTCCTGCGGATCGATTGGTACCATCCCCGAGCTTGTACGACCTTCGGAAGAGGTCGACCGACGAAATTCCCCCAAATCTGAGGAGATATTCTTGAATAACTTTTTTTGTGAAGGTCGGAGAGACTTGCAAGTAGGCTCTACCCCCACTAAATGGGGTAGCGCGCATCGATCGGTACCATCCTTGAGCTTCTCCGACTTTCGGAAGGGTTAGGGTTAGGGTTAGGGATGAAAGCACATAGGAGAAAGAGATATTCTTGAATAACTTTTTTTGTGAAGGTCCGAGAGACTTGCAAGTAGGCTCTACCCCCACTAAATGGGGTAGCGCGCATCGATCGGTACCATCCTTGAGCTTCTCCGACTTTCGGAAGGGTTAGGGTTAGGGTTAGGGATGAAAGCACATAGGAGAAAGAGATATTCTTGAATAACTTTTTTTGTGAAGGTCCGAGAGACTTGCAAGTAGGCTCTACCCCCACTAAATGGGGTAGCGCGCATCGATCGGTACCATCCTTGAGCTTCTCCGACTTTCGGAAGGGTTAGGGTTAGGGATGAAAGCACATAGGAGAAAGAGATATTCTTGAATAACTTTTTTTGTGAAGGTCGGAGAGACTTGCAAGTAGGCTCTACCCCCACTAAATGGGGTTGCGCGCATCGATCGGTACCATCCTTGAGCTTCTCCGACTTTCGGAAGGGTTAGGGTTAGGGTTAGGGATGAAAGCACATAGGAGAAAGAGATATTCTTGAATAACTTTTTTTGTGAAGGTCGGAGAGACTTGGAAAGTGGTTGCATCTGGACTAATTTGGGTCCTGCAGATCGATTGGTACCATCCCCGAGCTTGTACGACCTTCGGAAAAGGTCGACCGACGAAATTCCCCCAAATCTGAGGAGATATTCTTGAATAACTTTTTTTGTGAAGGTCGGAGAGACTTGCAAGTAGGCTCTACCCCCACTAAATGGGGTTGCGCGCATCGATCGGTACCATCCTTGAGCTTCTCCGACTTTCGGAAGGGTTAGGGTTAGGGTTAGGGATGAAAGCACATAGGAGAAAGAGATATTCTTGAATAACTTTTTTTGTGAAGGTCGGAGAGACTTGCAAGTAGGCTCTACCCCCACTAAATGGGGTAGCGCGCATCGATCGGTACCATCCTTGAGCTTCTCCGACTTTCGGAAGGGTTAGGGTTAGGGATGAAAGCACATTGGAGAAAGAGATATTCTTGAATAACTTTTTTTGTGAAGGTCGGAGAGACTTGCAAGTAGGCTCTACCCCCACTAAATGGGGTAGCGCGCATCGATCGGTACCATCCTTGAGCTTCTCCGACTTTCGGAAGGGTTAGGGTTAGGGTTAGGGATGAAAGCACATAGGAGAAAGAGATATTCTTGAATAACTTTTTTTGTGAAGGTCGGAGAGACTTGCAAGTAGGCTCTACCCCCACTAAATGGGGTTGCGCGCATCGATCGGTACCATCCTTGAGCTTCTCCGACTTTCGGAAGGGTTAGGGTTAGGGTTAGGGATGAAAGCACATAGGAGAAAGAGATATTCTTGAATAACTTTTTTTGTGAAGGTCGGAGAGACTTGGAAAGTGGTTGCATCTGGACTAATTTGGGTCCTGCAGATCGATTGGTACCATCCCCGAGCTTGTACGACCTTCGGAAAAGGTCGACCGACGAAATTCCCCCAAATCTGAGGAGATATTCTTGAATAACTTTTTTTGTGAAGGTCGGAGAGACTTGCAAGTAGGCTCTACCCCCACTAAATGGGGTTGCGCGCATCGATCGGTACCATCCTTGAGCTTCTCCGACTTTCGGAAGGGTTAGGGTTAGGGTTAGGGATGAAAGCACATAGGAGAAAGAGATATTCTTGAATAACTTTTTTTGTGAAGGTCGGAGAGACTTGCAAGTAGGCTCTACCCCCACTAAATGGGGTAGCGCGCATCGATCGGTACCATCCTTGAGCTTCTCCGACTTTCGGAAGGGTTAGGGTTAGGGATGAAAGCACATTGGAGAAAGAGATATTCTTGAATAACTTTTTTTGTGAAGGTCGGAGAGACTTGCAAGTAGGCTCTACCCCCACTAAATGGGGTAGCGCGCATCGATCGGTACCATCCTTGAGCTTCTCCGACTTTCGGAAGGGTTAGGGTTAGGGTTAGGGATGAAAGCACATAGGAGAAAGAGATATTCTTGAATAACTTTTTTTGTGAAGGTCGGAGAGACTTGCAAGTAGGCTCTACCCCCACTAAATGGGGTAGCGCGCATCGATCGGTACCATCCTTGAGCTTCTCCGACTTTCGGAAGGGTTAGGGTTAGGGTTAGGGATGAAAGCACATAGGAGAAAGAGATATTCTTGAATAACTTTTTTTGTGAAGGTCGGAGAGACTTGGAAAGTGGTTGCATCTGGACTAATTTGGGTCCTGCGGATCGATTGGTACCATCCTTGAGCTTGTACGACCTTCGGAAGAGGTCGACCGACGAAATTCCCCCAAATCTGAGGAGATATTCTTGAATAACTTTTTTTGTGAAGGTCGGAGAGACTTGCAAGTAGGCTCTACCCCCACTAAATGGGGTAGTGCGCATCGATCGGTACCATCCTTGAGCTTCTCCGACTTTCGGAAGGGTTAGGGTTAGGGTTAGGGATGAAAGCACATAGGAGAAAGAGATATTCTTGAATAACGTTTTTTGTGAAGGTCGGAGAGACTTGCAAGTAGGCTCTACCCCCACTAAATGGGGTAGCGCGCATCGATCGGTACCATCCTTGAGCTTCTCCGACTTTCGGAAGGGTTAGGGTTAGGGTTAGGGATGAAAGCACATAGGAGAAAGAGATATTCTTGAATAACTTTTTTTGTGAAGGTCGGAGAGACTTGGAAAGTGGTTGCATCTGGACTAATTTGGGTCCTGCGGATCGATTGGTACCATCCCCGAGCTTGTACGACCTTCGGAAGAGGTCGACCGACGAAATTCCCCCAAATCTGAGGAGATATTCTTGAATAACTTTTTTTGTGAAGGTCGGAGAGACTTGCAAGTAGGCTCTACCCCCACTAAATGGGGTAGCGCGCATCGATCGGTACCATCCTTGAGCTTCTCCGACTTTCGGAAGGGTTAGGGTTAGGGATGAAAGCACATAGGAGAAAGAGATATTCTTGAATAACTTTTTTTGTGAAGGTCCGAGAGACTTGCAAGTAGGCTCTACCCCCACTAAATGGGGTAGCGCGCATCGATCGGTACCATCCTTGAGCTTCTCCGACTTTCGGAAGGGTTAGGGTTAGGGTTAGGGATGAAAGCACATAGGAGAAAGAGATATTCTTGAATAACTTTTTTTGTGAAGGTCCGAGAGACTTGCAAGTAGGCTCTACCCCCACTAAATGGGGTAGCGCGCATCGATCGGTACCATCCTTGAGCTTCTCCGACTTTCGGAAGGGTTAGGGTTAGGGTTAGGGATGAAAGCACATAGGAGAAAGAGATATTCTTGAATAACTTTTTTTGTGAAGGTCGGAGAGACTTGCAAGTAGGCTCTACCCCCACTAAATGGGGTAGCGCGCATCGATCGGTACCATCCTTGAGCTTCTCCGACTTTCGGAAGGGTTAGGGTTAGGGTTAGGGATGAAAGCACATAGGAGAAAGAGATATTCTTGAATAACTTTTTTTGTGAAGGTCGGAGAGACTTGGAAAGTGGTTGCATCTGGACTAATTTGGGTCCTGCAGATCGATTGGTACCATCCCCGAGCTTGTACGACCTTCGGAAGAGGTCGACCGACGAAATTCCCCCAAATCTGAGGAGATATTCTTGAATAACTTTTTTTGTGAAGGTCGGAGAGACTTGCAAGTAGGCTCTACCCCCACTAAATGGGGTTGCGCGCATCGATCGGTACCATCCTTGAGCTTCTCCGACTTTCGGAAGGGTTAGGGTTAGGGTTAGGGATGAAAGCACATAGGAGAAAGAGATATTCTTGAATAACTTTTTTTGTGAAGGTCGGAGAGACTTGCAAGTAGGCTCTACCCCCACTAAATGGGGTAGCGCGCATCGATCGGTACCATCCTTGAGCTTCTCCGACTTTCGGAAGGGTTAGGGTTAGGGTTAGGGATGAAAGCACATAGGAGAAAGAGATATTCTTGAATAACTTTTTTTGTGAAGGTCGGAGAGACTTGCAAGTAGGCTCTACCCCCACTAAATGGGGTAGCGCGCATCGATCGGTACCATCCTTGAGCTTCTCCGACTTTCGGAAGGGTTAGGGTTAGGGTTAGGGATGAAAGCACATAGGAGAAAGAGATATTCTTGAATAACTTTTTTTGTGAAGGTCGGAGAGACTTGCAAGTAGGCTCTACCCCCACTAAATGGGGTAGCGCGCATCGATCGGTACCATCCTTGAGCTTCTCCGACTTTCGGAAGGGTTAGGGTTAGGGTTAGGGATGAAAGCACATAGGAGAAAGAGATATTCTTGAATAACTTTTTTTGTGAAGGTCGGAGAGACTTGGAAAGTGGTTGCATCTGGACTAATTTGGGTCCTGCAGATCGATTGGTACCATCCCCGAGCTTGTACGACCTTCGGAAGAGGTCGACCGACGAAATTCCCCCAAATCTGAGGAGATATTCTTGAATAACTTTTTTTGTGAAGGTCGGAGAGACTTGCAAGTAGGCTCTACCCCCACTAAATGGGGTTGCGCGCATCGATCGGTACCATCCTTGAGCTTCTCCGACTTTCGGAAGGGTTAGGGTTAGGGTTAGGGATGAAAGCACATAGGAGAAAGAGATATTCTTGAATAACATTTTTTGTGAAGGTCGGAGAGACTTGCAAGTAGGCTCTACCCCCACTAAATGGGGTAGCGCGCATCGATCGGTACCATCCTTGAGCTTCTCCGACTTTCGGAAGGGTTAGGGTTAGGGTTAGGGATGAAAGCACATAGGAGAAAGAGATATTCTTGAATAACTTTTTTTGTGAAGGTCGGAGAGACTTGCAAGTAGGCTCTACCCCCACTAAATGGGGTAGCGCGCATCGATCAGTACCATCCTTGAGCTTCTCCGACTTTCGGAAGGGTTAGGGTTAGGGTTAGGGATGAAAGCACATAGGAGAAAGAGATATTCTTGAATAACTTTTTTTGTGAAGGTCGGAGAGACTTGGAAAGTGGTTGCATCTGGACTAATTTGGGTCCTGCGGATCGATTGGTACCATCCCCGAGCTTGTACGACCTTCGAAAGAGGTCGACCGACGAAATTCCCCCAAATCTGAGGAGATATTCTTGAATAACTTTTTTTGTGAAGGTCGGAGAGACTTGCAAGTAGGCTCTACCCCCACTAAATGGGGTTGCGCGCATCGATCGGTACCATCCTTGAGCTTCTCCGACTTTCGGAAGGGTTAGGGTTAGGGTTAGGGATGAAAGCACATAGGAGAAAGAGATATTCTTGAATAACTTTTTTTGTGAAGGTCGGAGAGACTTGCAAGTAGGCTCTACCCCCACTAAATGGGGTAGCGCGCATCGATCGGTACCATCCTTGAGCTTCTCCGACTTTCGGAAGGGTTAGGGTTAGGGTTAGGGATGAAAGCACATAGGAGAAAGAGATATTCTTGAATAACTTTTTTTGTGAAGGTCGGAGAGACTTGGAAAGTGGTTGCATCTGGACTAATTTGGGTCCTGCAGATCGATTGGTACCATCCCCGAGCTTGTACGACCTTCGGAAGAGGTCGACCGACGAAATTCCCCCAAATCTGAGGAGATATTCTTGAATAACTTTTTTTGTGAAGGTAGGAGAGACTTGCAAGTAGGCTCTACCCCCACTAAATGGGGTAGCGCGCATCGATCGGTACCATCCTTGAGCTTCTCCGACTTTCGGAAGGGTTAGGGTTAGGGTTAGGGATGAAAGCACATAGGAGAAAGAGATATTCTTGAATAACTTTTTTTGTGAAGGTCGGAGAGACTTGGAAAGTGGTTGCATCTGGACTAATTTGGGTCCTGCGGATCGATTGGTACCATCCCCGAGCTTGTACGACCTTCGGAAGAGGTCGACCGACGAAATTCCCCCAAATCTGAGGAGATATTCTTGAATAACTTTTTTTGTGAAGGTCGGAGAGACTTGCAAGTAGGCTCTACCCCCACTAAATGGGGTAGCGCGCATCGATCGGTACCATCCTTGAGCTTCTCCGACTTTCGGAAGGGTTAGGGTTAGGGTTAGGGATGAAAGCACATAGGAGAAAGAGATATTCTTGAATAACTTTTTTTGTGAAGGTCCGAGAGACTTGCAAGTAGGCTCTACCCCCACTAAATGGGGTAGCGCGCATCGATCGGTACCATCCTTGAGCTTCTCCGACTTTCGGAAGGGTTAGGGTTAGGGTTAGGGATGAAAGCACATAGGAGAAAGAGATATTCTTGAATAACTTTTTTTGTGAAGGTCGGAGAGACTTGCCAGTAGGCTCTACCCCCACTAAATGGGGTAGCGCGCATCGATCGGTACCATCCTTGAGCTTCTCCGACTTTCGGAAGGGTTAGGGTTAGGGTTAGGGATGAAAGCACATAGGAGAAAGAGATATTCTTGAATAACTTTTTTTGTGAAGGTCGGAGAGACTTGCAAGTAGGCTTTACCCCCACTAAATGGGGTAGCGCGCATCGATCGGTACCATCCTTGAGCTTCTCCGACTTTCGGAAGGGTTAGGGTTAGGGTTAGGGATGAAAGCACATAGGAGAAAGAGATATTCTTGAATAACTTTTTTTGTGAAGGTCGGAGAGACTTGGAAAGTGGTTGCATCTGGACTAATTTGGGTCCTGCAGATCGATTGGTACCATCCCCGAGCTTGTACGACCTTCGGAAGAGGTCGACCGACGAAATTCCCCCAAATCTGAGGAGATATTCTTGAATAACTTTTTTTGTGAAGGTCGGAGAGACTTGCAAGTAGGCTCTACCCCCACTAAATGGGGTTGCGCGCATCGATCGGTACCATCCTTGAGCTTCTCCGACTTTCGGAAGGGTTAGGGTTAGGGTTAGGGATGAAAGCACATAGGAGAAAGAGATATTCTTGAATAACTTTTTTTGTGAAGGTCGGAGAGACTTGCAAGTAGGCTCTACCCCCACTAAATGGGGTAGCGCGCATCGATCGGTACCATCCTTGAGCTTCTCCGACTTTCGGAAGGGTTAGGGTTAGGGATGAAAGCACATAGGAGAAAGAGATATTCTTGAATAACTTTTTTTGTGAAGGTCGGAGAGACTTGCAAGTAGGCTCTACCCCCACTAAATGGGGTAGCGCGCATCGATCGGTACCATCCTTGAGCTTCTCCGACTTTCGGAAGGGTTAGGGTTAGGGTTAGGGATGAAAGCACATAGGAGAAAGAGATATTCTTGAATAACTTTTTTTGTGAAGGTCGGAGAGACTTGCAAGTAGGCTGTACCCCCACTAAATGGGGTAGCGCGCATCGATCGGTACCATCCTTGAGCTTCTCCGACTTTCGGAAGGGTTAGGGTTAGGGTTAGGGATGAAAGCACATAGGAGAAAGAGATATTCTTGAATAACTTTTTTTGTGAAGGTCGGAGAGACTTGGAAAGTGGTTGCATCTGGACTAATTTGGGTCCTGCGGATCGATTGGTACCATCCTTGAGCTTGTACGACCTTTGGAAGAGGTCGACCGACGAAATTCCCCCAAATCTGAGGAGATATTCTTGAATAACTTTTTTTGTGAAGGTCGGAGAGACTTGCAAGTAGGCTCTACCCCCACTAAATGGGGTAGTGCGCATCGATCGGTACCATCCTTGAGCTTCTCCGACTTTCGGAAGGGTTAGGGTTAGGGATGAAAGCACATAGGAGAAAGAGATATTCTTGAATAACGTTTTTTGTGAAGGTCGGAGAGACTTGCAAGTAGGCTCTACCCCCACTAAATGGGGTAGCGCGCATCGATCGGTACCATCCTTGAGCTTCTCCGACTTTCGGAAGGGTTAGGGTTAGGGTTAGGGATGAAAGCACATAGGAGAAAGAGATATTCTTGAATAACTTTTTTTGTGAAGGTCGGAGAGACTTGGAAAGTGGTTGCATCTGGACTAATTTGGGTCCTGCGGATCGATTGGTACCATCCCCGAGCTTGTACGACCTTCGGAAGAGGTCGACCGACGAAATTCCCCCAAATCTGAGGAGATATTCTTGAATAACTTTTTTTGTGAAGGTCGGAGAGACTTGCAAGTAGGCTCTACCCCCACTAAATGGGGTAGCGCGCATCGATCGGTACCATCCTTGAGCTTCTCCGACTTTCGGAAGGGTTAGGGTTAGGGTTAGGGATGAAAGCACATAGGAGAAAGAGATATTCTTGAATAACTTTTTTTGTGAAGGTCCGAGAGACTTGCAAGTAGGCTCTACCCCCACTAAATGGGGTAGCGCGCATCGATCGGTACCATCCTTGAGCTTCTCCGACTTTCGGAAGGGTTAGGGTTAGGGTTAGGGATGAAAGCACATAGGAGAAAGAGATATTCTTGAATAACTTTTTTTGTGAAGGTCGGAGAGACTTGCAAGTAGGCTCTACCCCCACTAAATGGGGTAGCGCGCATCGATCGGTACCATCCTTGAGCTTCTCCGACTTTCGGAAGGGTTAGGGTTAGGGTTAGGGATGAAAGCACATAGGAGAAAGAGATATTCTTGAATAACTTTTTTTGTGAAGGTCGGAGAGACTTGAAAAGTGGTTGCATCTGGACTAATTTGGGTCCTGCAGATCGATTGGTACCATCCCCGAGCTTGTACGACCTTCGGAAGAGGTCGACCGACGAAATTCCCCCAAATCTGAGGAGATATTCTTGAATAACTTTTTTTGTGAAGGTCGGAGAGACTTGCAAGTAGGCTCTACCCCCACTAAATGGGGTAGCGCGCATCGATCGGTACCATCCTTGAGCTTCTCCGACTTTCGGAAGGGTTAGGGTTAGGGTTAGGGATGAAAGCACATAGGAGAAAGACATATTCTTGAATAACTTTTTTTGTGAAGGTCGGAGAGACTTGCAAGTAGGCTCTACCCCCACTAAATGGGGTAGCGCGCATCGATCAGTACCATCCTTGAGCTTCTCCGACTTTCGGAAGGGTTAGGGTTAGGGTTAGGGATGAAAGCACATAGGAGAAAGAGATATTCTTGAATAACTTTTTTTGTGAAGGTCGGAGAGACTTGCAAGTAGGCTCTACCCCCACTAAATGGGGTTGCGCGCATCGATCGGTACCATCCTTGAGCTTCTCCGACTTTCGGAAGGGTTAGGGTTAGGGTTAGGGATGAAAGCACATAGGAGAAAGAGATATTCTTGAATAACATTTTTTGTGAAGGTCGGAGAGACTTGGAAAGTGGTTGCATCTGGACTAATTTGGGTCCTGCGGATCGATTGGTACCATCCCCGAGCTTGTACGACCTTCGGAAGAGGTCGACCGACGAAATTCCCCCAAATCTGAGGAGATATTCTTGAATAACTTTTTTTGTGAAGGTCGGAGAGACTTGCAAGTAGGCTTTACCCCCACTAAATGGGGTAGCGCGCATCGATCGGTACCATCCTTGAGCTTCTCCGACTTTCGGAAGGGTTAGGGTTAGGGTTAGGGATGAAAGCACATAGGAGAAAGAGATATTCTTGAATAACTTTTTTTGTGAAGGTCGGAGAGACTTGCAAGTAGGCTCTACCCCCACTAAATGGGGTAGCGCGCATCGATCGGTACCATCCTTGAGCTTCTCCGACTTTCGGAAGGGTTAGGGTTAGGGTTAGGGATGAAAGCACATAGGAGAAAGAGATATTCTTGAATAACTTTTTTTGTGAAGGTCGGAGAGACTTGCAAGTAGGCTCTACCCCCACTAAATGGGGTAGCGCGCATCGATCAGTACCATCCTTGAGCTTCTCCGACTTTCGGAAGGGTTAGGGTTAGGGTTAGGGATGAAAGCACATAGGAGAAAGAGATATTCTTGAATAACTTTTTTTGTGAAGGTCGGAGAGACTTGGAAAGTGGTTGCATCTGGACTAATTTGGGTCCTGCAGATCGATTGGTACCATCCCCGAGCTTGTACGACCTTCGGAAGAGGTCGACCGACGAAATTCCCCCAAATCTGAGGAGATATTCTTGAATAACTTTTTTTGTGAAGGTCAGAGAGACTTGCAAGTAGGCTCTACCCCCACTAAATGGGGTAGCGCGCATCGATCGGTACCATCCTTGAGCTTCTCCGACTTTCGGAAGGGTTAGGGTTAGGGTTAGGGATGAAAGCACATAGGAGAAAGAGATATTCTTGAATAACGTTTTTTGTGAAGGTCGGAGAGACTTGCAAGTAGGCTCTACCCCCACTAAATGGGGTAGCGCGCATCGATCGGTACCATCCTTGAGCTTCTCCGACTTTCGGAAGGGTTAGGGTTAGGGTTAGGGATGAAAGCACATAGGAGAAAGAGATATTCTTGAATAACTTTTTTTGTGAAGGTCGGAGAGACTTGGAAAGTGGTTGCATCTGGACTAATTTGGGTCCTGCTGATTGATTGGTACCATCCCCGAGCTTGTACGACCTTCGGAAGAGGTCGACCGACGAAATTCCCCCAAATCTGAGGAGATATTCTTGAATAACTTTTTTTGTGAAGGTCGGAGAGACTTGCAAGTAGGCTCTACCCCCACTAAATGGGGTAGCGCGCATCGATC
Organism: Limanda limanda; assembly: GCF_963576545.1. Taxonomy (NCBI): domain Eukaryota; kingdom Metazoa; phylum Chordata; class Actinopteri; order Pleuronectiformes; family Pleuronectidae; genus Limanda; species Limanda limanda. The sequence continues at coordinate 325,240 of NW_026870604.1, forward strand.
GGTACCATCCTTGAGCTTCTCCGACTTTCGGAAGGGTTAGGGTTAGGGTTAGGGATGAAAGCACATAGGAGAAAGAGATATTCTTGAATAACTTTTTTTGTGAAGGTCGGAGAGACTTGCAAGTAGGCTCTACCCCCACTAAATGGGGTAGCGCGCATCGATCGGTACCATCCTTGAGCTTCTCCGACTTTCGGAAGGGTTAGGGTTAGGGTTAGGGATGAAAGCACATAGGAGAAAGAGATATTCTTGAATAACGTTTTTTGTGAAGGTCGGAGAGACTTGCAAGTAGGCTCTACCCCCACTAAATGGGGTAGCGCGCATCGATCGGTACCATCCTTGAGCTTCTCCGACTTTCGGAAGGGTTAGGGTTAGGGTTAGGGATGAAAGCACATAGGAGAAAGAGATATTCTTGAATAACTTTTTTTGTGAAGGTCGGAGAGACTTGGAAAGTGGTTGCATCTGGACTAATTTGGGTCCTGCTGATTGATTGGTACCATCCCCGAGCTTGTACGACCTTCGGAAGAGGTCGACCGACGAAATTCCCCCAAATCTGAGGAGATATTCTTGAATAACTTTTTTTGTGAAGGTCGGAGAGACTTGCAAGTAGGCTCTACCCCCACTAAATGGGGTAGCGCGCATCGATCGGTACCATCCTTGAGCTTCTCCGACTTTCGGAAGGGTTAGGGTTAGGGTTAGGGATGAAAGCACATAGGAGAAAGAGATATTCTTGAATAACTTTTTTTGTGAAGGTCGGAGAGACTTGCAAGTAGGCTCTACCCCCACTAAATGGGGTAGCGCGCATCGATCGGTACCATCCTTGAGCTTCTCCGACTTTCGGAAGGGTTAGGGTTAGGGTTAGGGATGAAAGCACATAGGAGAAAGAGATATTCTTGAATAACTTTTTTTGTGAAGGTCGGAGAGACTTGCAAGTAGGCTCTACCCCCACTAAATGGGGTAGCGCGCATCGATCGGTACCATCCTTGAGCTTCTCCGACTTTCGGAAGGGTTAGGGTTAGGGTTAGGGATGAAAGCACATAGGAGAAAGAGATATTCTTGAATAACTTTTTTTGTGAAGGTCGGAGAGACTTGGAAAGTGGTTGCATCTGGACTAATTTGGGTCCTGCAGATCGATTGGTACCATCCCCGAGCTTGTACGACCTTCGGAAGAGGTCGACCGACGAAATTCCCCCAAATCTGAGGAGATATTCTTGAATAACTTTTTTTGTGAAGGTCGGAGAGACTTGCAAGTAGGCTCTACCCCCACTAAATGGGGTTGCGCGCATCGATCGGTACCATCCTTGAGCTTCTCCGACTTTCGGAAGGGTTAGGGTTAGGGTTAGGGATGAAAGCACATAGGAGAAAGAGATATTCTTGAATAACATTTTTTGTGAAGGTCGGAGAGACTTGCAAGTAGGCTCTACCCCCACTAAATGGGGTAGCGCGCATCGATCGGTACCATCCTTGAGCTTCTCCGACTTTCGGAAGGGTTAGGGTTAGGGTTAGGGATGAAAGCACATAGGAGAAAGAGATATTCTTGAATAACTTTTTTTGTGAAGGTCGGAGAGACTTGCAAGTAGGCTCTACCCCCACTAAATGGGGTAGCGCGCATCGATCAGTACCATCCTTGAGCTTCTCCGACTTTCGGAAGGGTTAGGGTTAGGGTTAGGGATGAAAGCACATAGGAGAAAGAGATATTCTTGAATAACTTTTTTTGTGAAGGTCGGAGAGACTTGGAAAGTGGTTGCATCTGGACTAATTTGGGTCCTGCGGATCGATTGGTACCATCCCCGAGCTTGTACGACCTTCGAAAGAGGTCGACCGACGAAATTCCCCCAAATCTGAGGAGATATTCTTGAATAACTTTTTTTGTGAAGGTCGGAGAGACTTGCAAGTAGGCTCTACCCCCACTAAATGGGGTTGCGCGCATCGATCGGTACCATCCTTGAGCTTCTCCGACTTTCGGAAGGGTTAGGGTTAGGGTTAGGGATGAAAGCACATAGGAGAAAGAGATATTCTTGAATAACTTTTTTTGTGAAGGTCGGAGAGACTTGCAAGTAGGCTCTACCCCCACTAAATGGGGTAGCGCGCATCGATCGGTACCATCCTTGAGCTTCTCCGACTTTCGGAAGGGTTAGGGTTAGGGTTAGGGATGAAAGCACATAGGAGAAAGAGATATTCTTGAATAACTTTTTTTGTGAAGGTCGGAGAGACTTGGAAAGTGGTTGCATCTGGACTAATTTGGGTCCTGCAGATCGATTGGTACCATCCCCGAGCTTGTACGACCTTCGGAAGAGGTCGACCGACGAAATTCCCCCAAATCTGAGGAGATATTCTTGAATAACTTTTTTTGTGAAGGTAGGAGAGACTTGCAAGTAGGCTCTACCCCCACTAAATGGGGTAGCGCGCATCGATCGGTACCATCCTTGAGCTTCTCCGACTTTCGGAAGGGTTAGGGTTAGGGTTAGGGATGAAAGCACATAGGAGAAAGAGATATTCTTGAATAACTTTTTTTGTGAAGGTCGGAGAGACTTGGAAAGTGGTTGCATCTGGACTAATTTGGGTCCTGCGGATCGATTGGTACCATCCCCGAGCTTGTACGACCTTCGGAAGAGGTCGACCGACGAAATTCCCCCAAATCTGAGGAGATATTCTTGAATAACTTTTTTTGTGAAGGTCGGAGAGACTTGCAAGTAGGCTCTACCCCCACTAAATGGGGTAGCGCGCATCGATCGGTACCATCCTTGAGCTTCTCCGACTTTCGGAAGGGTTAGGGTTAGGGTTAGGGAGGAAAGCACATAGGAGAAAGAGATATTCTTGAATAACTTTTTTTGTGAAGGTCCGAGAGACTTGCAAGTAGGCTCTACCCCCACTAAATGGGGTAGCGCGCATCGATCGGTACCATCCTTGAGCTTCTCCGACTTTCGGAAGGGTTAGGGTTAGGGTTAGGGATGAAAGCACATAGGAGAAAGAGATATTCTTGAATAACTTTTTTTGTGAAGGTCGGAGAGACTTGCCAGTAGGCTCTACCCCCACTAAATGGGGTAGCGCGCATCGATCGGTACCATCCTTGAGCTTCTCCGACTTTCGGAAGGGTTAGGGTTAGGGTTAGGGATGAAAGCACATAGGAGAAAGAGATATTCTTGAATAACTTTTTTTGTGAAGGTCGGAGAGACTTGCAAGTAGGCTTTACCCCCACTAAATGGGGTAGCGCGCATCGATCGGTACCATCCTTGAGCTTCTCCGACTTTCGGAAGGGTTAGGGTTAGGGTTAGGGATGAAAGCACATAGGAGAAAGAGATATTCTTGAATAACTTTTTTTGTGAAGGTCGGAGAGACTTGGAAAGTGGTTGCATCTGGACTAATTTGGGTCCTGCAGATCGATTGGTACCATCCCCGAGCTTGTACGACCTTCGGAAGAGGTCGACCGACGAAATTCCCCCAAATCTGAGGAGATATTCTTGAATAACTTTTTTTGTGAAGGTCGGAGAGACTTGCAAGTAGGCTCTACCCCCACTAAATGGGGTTGCGCGCATCGATCGGTACCATCCTTGAGCTTCTCCGACTTTCGGAAGGGTTAGGGTTAGGGTTAGGGATGAAAGCACATAGGAGAAAGAGATATTCTTGAATAACTTTTTTTGTGAAGGTCGGAGAGACTTGCAAGTAGGCTCTACCCCCACTAAATGGGGTAGCGCGCATCGATCGGTACCATCCTTGAGCTTCTCCGACTTTCGGAAGGGTTAGGGTTAGGGATGAAAGCACATAGGAGAAAGAGATATTCTTGAATAACTTTTTTTGTGAAGGTCGGAGAGACTTGCAAGTAGGCTCTACCCCCACTAAATGGGGTAGCGCGCATCGATCGGTACCATCCTTGAGCTTCTCCGACTTTCGGAAGGGTTAGGGTTAGGGTTAGGGATGAAAGCACATAGGAGAAAGAGATATTCTTGAATAACTTTTTTTGTGAAGGTCGGAGAGACTTGCAAGTAGGCTGTACCCCCACTAAATGGGGTAGCGCGCATCGATCGGTACCATCCTTGAGCTTCTCCGACTTTCGGAAGGGTTAGGGTTAGGGTTAGGGATGAAAGCACATAGGAGAAAGAGATATTCTTGAATAACTTTTTTTGTGAAGGTCGGAGAGACTTGGAAAGTGGTTGCATCTGGACTAATTTGGGTCCTGCGGATCGATTGGTACCATCCTTGAGCTTGTACGACCTTTGGAAGAGGTCGACCGACGAAATTCCCCCAAATCTGAGGAGATATTCTTGAATAACTTTTTTTGTGAAGGTCGGAGAGACTTGCAAGTAGGCTCTACCCCCACTAAATGGGGTAGTGCGCATCGATCGGTACCATCCTTGAGCTTCTCCGACTTTCGGAAGGGTTAGGGTTAGGGATGAAAGCACATAGGAGAAAGAGATATTCTTGAATAACGTTTTTTGTGAAGGTCGGAGAGACTTGCAAGTAGGCTCTACCCCCACTAAATGGGGTAGCGCGCATCGATCGGTACCATCCTTGAGCTTCTCCGACTTTCGGAAGGGTTAGGGTTAGGGTTAGGGATGAAAGCACATAGGAGAAAGAGATATTCTTGAATAACTTTTTTTGTGAAGGTCGGAGAGACTTGGAAAGTGGTTGCATCTGGACTAATTTGGGTCCTGCGGATCGATTGGTACCATCCCCGAGCTTGTACGACCTTCGGAAGAGGTCGACCGACGAAATTCCCCCAAATCTGAGGAGATATTCTTGAATAACTTTTTTTGTGAAGGTCGGAGAGACTTGCAAGTAGGCTCTACCCCCACTAAATGGGGTAGCGCGCATCGATCGGTACCATCCTTGAGCTTCTCCGACTTTCGGAAGGGTTAGGGTTAGGGTTAGGGATGAAAGCACATAGGAGAAAGAGATATTCTTGAATAACTTTTTTTGTGAAGGTCCGAGAGACTTGCAAGTAGGCTCTACCCCCACTAAATGGGGTAGCGCGCATCGATCGGTACCATCCTTGAGCTTCTCCGACTTTCGGAAGGGTTAGGGTTAGGGTTAGGGATGAAAGCACATAGGAGAAAGAGATATTCTTGAATAACTTTTTTTGTGAAGGTCGGAGAGACTTGCAAGTAGGCTCTACCCCCACTAAATGGGGTAGCGCGCATCGATCGGTACCATCCTTGAGCTTCTCCGACTTTCGGAAGGGTTAGGGTTAGGGTTAGGGATGAAAGCACATAGGAGAAAGAGATATTCTTGAATAACTTTTTTTGTGAAGGTCGGAGAGACTTGAAAAGTGGTTGCATCTGGACTAATTTGGGTCCTGCAGATCGATTGGTACCATCCCCGAGCTTGTACGACCTTCGGAAGAGGTCGACCGACGAAATTCCCCCAAATCTGAGGAGATATTCTTGAATAACTTTTTTTGTGAAGGTCGGAGAGACTTGCAAGTAGGCTCTACCCCCACTAAATGGGGTAGCGCGCATCGATCGGTACCATCCTTGAGCTTCTCCGACTTTCGGAAGGGTTAGGGTTAGGGTTAGGGATGAAAGCACATAGGAGAAAGACATATTCTTGAATAACTTTTTTTGTGAAGGTCGGAGAGACTTGCAAGTAGGCTCTACCCCCACTAAATGGGGTAGCGCGCATCGATCAGTACCATCCTTGAGCTTCTCCGACTTTCGGAAGGGTTAGGGTTAGGGTTAGGGATGAAAGCACATAGGAGAAAGAGATATTCTTGAATAACTTTTTTTGTGAAGGTCGGAGAGACTTGGAAAGTGGTTGCATCTGGACTAATTTGGGTCCTGCGGATCGATTGGTACCATCCCCGAGCTTGTACGACCTTCGGAAGAGGTCGACCGACGAAATTCCCCCAAATCTGAGGAGATATTCTTGAATAACTTTTTTTGTGAAGGTCGGAGAGACTTGCAAGTAGGCTCTACCCCCACTAAATGGGGTAGCGCGCATCGATCGGTACCATCCTTGAGCTTCTCCGACTTTCGGAAGGGTTAGGGTTAGGGTTAGGGATGAAAGCACATAGGAGAAAGAGATATTCTTGAATAACTTTTTTTGTGAAGGTCCGAGAGACTTGCAAGTAGGCTCTACCCCCACTAAATGGGGTAGCGCGCATCGATCGGTACCATCCTTGAGCTTCTCCGACTTTCGGAAGGGTTAGGGTTAGGGTTAGGGATGAAAGCACATAGGAGAAAGAGATATTCTTGAATAACTTTTTTTGTGAAGGTCGGAGAGACTTGCAAGTAGGCTCTACCCCCACTAAATGGGGTAGCGCGCATCGATCGGTACCATCCTTGAGCTTCTCCGACTTTCGGAAGGGTTAGGGTTAGGGTTAGGGATGAAAGCACATAGGAGAAAGAGATATTCTTGAATAACTTTTTTTGTGAAGGTCGGAGAGACTTGAAAAGTGGTTGCATCTGGACTAATTTGGGTCCTGCAGATCGATTGGTACCATCCCCGAGCTTGTACGACCTTCGGAAGAGGTCGACCGACGAAATTCCCCCAAATCTGAGGAGATATTCTTGAATAACTTTTTTTGTGAAGGTCGGAGAGACTTGCAAGTAGGCTCTACCCCCACTAAATGGGGTAGCGCGCATCGATCGGTACCATCCTTGAGCTTCTCCGACTTTCGGAAGGGTTAGGGTTAGGGTTAGGGATGAAAGCACATAGGAGAAAGACATATTCTTGAATAACTTTTTTTGTGAAGGTCGGAGAGACTTGCAAGTAGGCTCTACCCCCACTAAATGGGGTAGCGCGCATCGATCAGTACCATCCTTGAGCTTCTCCGACTTTCGGAAGGGTTAGGGTTAGGGTTAGGGATGAAAGCACATAGGAGAAAGAGATATTCTTGAATAACATTTTTTGTGAAGGTCGGAGAGACTTGCAAGTAGGCTCTACCCCCACTAAATGGGGTTGCGCGCATCGATCGGTACCATCCTTGAGCTTCTCCGACTTTCGGAAGGGTTAGGGTTAGGGTTAGGGATGAAAGCACATAGGAGAAAGAGATATTCTTGAATAACATTTTTTGTGAAGGTCGGAGAGACTTGGAAAGTGGTTGCATCTGGACTAATTTGGGTCCTGCGGATCGATTGGTACCATCCCCGAGCTTGTACGACCTTCGGAAGAGGTCGACCGACGAAATTCCCCCAAATCTGAGGAGATATTCTTGAATAACTTTTTTTGTGAAGGTCGGAGAGACTTGCAAGTAGGCTTTACCCCCACTAAATGGGGTAGCGCGCATCGATCGGTACCATCCTTGAGCTTCTCCGACTTTCGGAAGGGTTAGGGTTAGGGTTAGGGATGAAAGCACATAGGAGAAAGAGATATTCTTGAATAACTTTTTTTGTGAAGGTCGGAGAGACTTGCAAGTAGGCTCTACCCCCACTAAATGGGGTAGCGCGCATCGATCGGTACCATCCTTGAGCTTCTCCGACTTTCGGAAGGGTTAGGGTTAGGGTTAGGGATGAAAGCACATAGGAGAAAGAGATATTCTTGAATAACTTTTTTTGTGAAGGTCGGAGAGACTTGCCAGTAGGCTCTACCCCCACTAAATGGGGTAGCGCGCATCGATCGGTACCATCCTTGAGCTTCTCCGACTTTCGGAAGGGTTAGGGTTAGGGTTAGGGATGAAAGCACATAGGAGAAAGAGATATTCTTGAATAACTTTTTTTGTGAAGGTCGGAGAGACTTGCAAGTAGGCTTTACCCCCACTAAATGGGGTAGCGCGCATCGATCGGTACCATCCTTGAGCTTCTCCGACTTTCGGAAGGGTTAGGGTTAGGGTTAGGGATGAAAGCACATAGGAGAAAGAGATATTCTTGAATAACTTTTTTTGTGAAGGTCGGAGAGACTTGGAAAGTGGTTGCATCTGGACTAATTTGGGTCCTGCAGATCGATTGGTACCATCCCCGAGCTTGTACGACCTTCGGAAGAGGTCGACCGACGAAATTCCCCCAAATCTGAGGAGATATTCTTGAATAACTTTTTTTGTGAAGGTCGGAGAGACTTGCAAGTAGGCTCTACCCCCACTAAATGGGGTTGCGCGCATCGATCGGTACCATCCTTGAGCTTCTCCGACTTTCGGAAGGGTTAGGGTTAGGGTTAGGGATGAAAGCACATAGGAGAAAGAGATATTCTTGAATAACTTTTTTTGTGAAGGTCGGAGAGACTTGCAAGTAGGCTCTACCCCCACTAAATGGGGTAGCGCGCATCGATCGGTACCATCCTTGAGCTTCTCCGACTTTCGGAAGGGTTAGGGTTAGGGATGAAAGCACATAGGAGAAAGAGATATTCTTGAATAACTTTTTTTGTGAAGGTCGGAGAGACTTGCAAGTAGGCTCTACCCCCACTAAATGGGGTAGCGCGCATCGATCGGTACCATCCTTGAGCTTCTCCGACTTTCGGAAGGGTTAGGGTTAGGGTTAGGGATGAAAGCACATAGGAGAAAGAGATATTCTTGAATAACTTTTTTTGTGAAGGTCGGAGAGACTTGCAAGTAGGCTGTACCCCCACTAAATGGGGTAGCGCGCATCGATCGGTACCATCCTTGAGCTTCTCCGACTTTCGGAAGGGTTAGGGTTAGGGTTAGGGATGAAAGCACATAGGAGAAAGAGATATTCTTGAATAACTTTTTTTGTGAAGGTCGGAGAGACTTGGAAAGTGGTTGCATCTGGACTAATTTGGGTCCTGCGGATCGATTGGTACCATCCTTGAGCTTGTACGACCTTTGGAAGAGGTCGACCGACGAAATTCCCCCAAATCTGAGGAGATATTCTTGAATAACTTTTTTTGTGAAGGTCGGAGAGACTTGCAAGTAGGCTCTACCCCCACTAAATGGGGTAGTGCGCATCGATCGGTACCATCCTTGAGCTTCTCCGACTTTCGGAAGGGTTAGGGTTAGGGATGAAAGCACATAGGAGAAAGAGATATTCTTGAATAACGTTTTTTGTGAAGGTCGGAGAGACTTGCAAGTAGGCTCTACCCCCACTAAATGGGGTAGCGCGCATCGATCGGTACCATCCTTGAGCTTCTCCGACTTTCGGAAGGGTTAGGGTTAGGGTTAGGGATGAAAGCACATAGGAGAAAGAGATATTCTTGAATAACTTTTTTTGTGAAGGTCGGAGAGACTTGGAAAGTGGTTGCATCTGGACTAATTTGGGTCCTGCGGATCGATTGGTACCATCCCCGAGCTTGTACGACCTTCGGAAGAGGTCGACCGACGAAATTCCCCCAAATCTGAGGAGATATTCTTGAATAACTTTTTTTGTGAAGGTCGGAGAGACTTGCAAGTAGGCTCTACCCCCACTAAATGGGGTAGCGCGCATCGATCGGTACCATCCTTGAGCTTCTCCGACTTTCGGAAGGGTTAGGGTTAGGGTTAGGGATGAAAGCACATAGGAGAAAGAGATATTCTTGAATAACTTTTTTTGTGAAGGTCCGAGAGACTTGCAAGTAGGCTCTACCCCCACTAAATGGGGTAGCGCGCATCGATCGGTACCATCCTTGAGCTTCTCCGACTTTCGGAAGGGTTAGGGTTAGGGTTAGGGATGAAAGCACATAGGAGAAAGAGATATTCTTGAATAACTTTTTTTGTGAAGGTCGGAGAGACTTGCAAGTAGGCTCTACCCCCACTAAATGGGGTAGCGCGCATCGATCGGTACCATCCTTGAGCTTCTCCGACTTTCGGAAGGGTTAGGGTTAGGGTTAGGGATGAAAGCACATAGGAGAAAGAGATATTCTTGAATAACTTTTTTTGTGAAGGTCGGAGAGACTTGAAAAGTGGTTGCATCTGGACTAATTTGGGTCCTGCAGATCGATTGGTACCATCCCCGAGCTTGTACGACCTTCGGAAGAGGTCGACCGACGAAATTCCCCCAAATCTGAGGAGATATTCTTGAATAACTTTTTTTGTGAAGGTCGGAGAGACTTGCAAGTAGGCTCTACCCCCACTAAATGGGGTAGCGCGCATCGATCGGTACCATCCTTGAGCTTCTCCGACTTTCGGAAGGGTTAGGGTTAGGGTTAGGGATGAAAGCACATAGGAGAAAGACATATTCTTGAATAACTTTTTTTGTGAAGGTCGGAGAGACTTGCAAGTAGGCTCTACCCCCACTAAATGGGGTAGCGCGCATCGATCAGTACCATCCTTGAGCTTCTCCGACTTTCGGAAGGGTTAGGGTTAGGGTTAGGGATGAAAGCACATAGGAGAAAGAGATATTCTTGAATAACTTTTTTTGTGAAGGTCGGAGAGACTTGCAAGTAGGCTCTACCCCCACTAAATGGGGTTGCGCGCATCGATCGGTACCATCCTTGAGCTTCTCCGACTTTCGGAAGGGTTAGGGTTAGGGTTAGGGATGAAAGCACATAGGAGAAAGAGATATTCTTGAATAACATTTTTTGTGAAGGTCGGAGAGACTTGGAAAGTGGTTGCATCTGGACTAATTTGGGTCCTGCGGATCGATTGGTACCATCCCCGAGCTTGTACGACCTTCGGAAGAGGTCGACCGACGAAATTCCCCCAAATCTGAGGAGATATTCTTGAATAACTTTTTTTGTGAAGGTCGGAGAGACTTGCAAGTAGGCTTTACCCCCACTAAATGGGGTAGCGCGCATCGATCGGTACCATCCTTGAGCTTCTCCGACTTTCGGAAGGGTTAGGGTTAGGGTTAGGGATGAAAGCACATAGGAGAAAGAGATATTCTTGAATAACTTTTTTTGTGAAGGTCGGAGAGACTTGCAAGTAGGCTCTACCCCCACTAAATGGGGTAGCGCGCATCGATCGGTACCATCCTTGAGCTTCTCCGACTTTCGGAAGGGTTAGGGTTAGGGTTAGGGATGAAAGCACATAGGAGAAAGAGATATTCTTGAATAACTTTTTTTGTGAAGGTCGGAGAGACTTGCAAGTAGGCTCTACCCCCACTAAATGGGGTAGCGCGCATCGATCAGTACCATCCTTGAGCTTCTCCGACTTTCGGAAGGGTTAGGGTTAGGGTTAGGGATGAAAGCACATAGGAGAAAGAGATATTCTTGAATAACTTTTTTTGTGAAGGTCGGAGAGACTTGGAAAGTGGTTGCATCTGGACTAATTTGGGTCCTGCAGATCGATTGGTACCATCCCCGAGCTTGTACGACCTTCGGAAGAGGTCGACCGACGAAATTCCCCCAAATCTGAGGAGATATTCTTGAATAACTTTTTTTGTGAAGGTCAGAGAGACTTGCAAGTAGGCTCTACCCCCACTAAATGGGGTAGCGCGCATCGATCGGTACCATCCTTGAGCTTCTCCGACTTTCGGAAGGGTTAGGGTTAGGGTTAGGGATGAAAGCACATAGGAGAAAGAGATATTCTTGAATAACGTTTTTTGTGAAGGTCGGAGAGACTTGCAAGTAGGCTCTACCCCCACTAAATGGGGTAGCGCGCATCGATCGGTACCATCCTTGAGCTTCTCCGACTTTCGGAAGGGTTAGGGTTAGGGTTAGGGATGAAAGCACATAGGAGAAAGAGATATTCTTGAATAACTTTTTTTGTGAAGGTCGGAGAGACTTGGAAAGTGGTTGCATCTGGACTAATTTGGGTCCTGCTGATTGATTGGTACCATCCCCGAGCTTGTACGACCTTCGGAAGAGGTCGACCGACGAAATTCCCCCAAATCTGAGGAGATATTCTTGAATAACTTTTTTTGTGAAGGTCGGAGAGACTTGCAAGTAGGCTCTACCCCCACTAAATGGGGTAGCGCGCATCGATCGGTACCATCCTTGAGCTTCTCCGACTTTCGGAAGGGTTAGGGTTAGGGATAGGGATGAAAGCACATAGGAGAAAGAGATATTCTTGAATAACTTTTTTTGTGAAGGTTGGAGAGACTTGCAAGTAGGCTCTACCCCCACTAAATGGGGTAGCGCGCATCGATCGGTACCATCCTTGAGCTTCTCCGACTTTCGGAAGGGTTAGGGTTAGGGTTAGGGATGTAGGCACATAGGAGAAGGAGATATTCTTGAATAACTTTTTTTGTGAAGGTCGGAGAGACTTGCAAGTAGGCTCTACCCCCACTAAATGGGGTAGCGCGCATCGATCGGTACCATCCTTGAGCTTCTCCGACTTTCGGAAGGGTTAGGGTTAGGGTTAGGGATGAAAGCACATAGGAGAAAGAGATATTCTTGAATAACTTTTTTTGTGAAGGTCGGAGAGACTTGGAAAGTGGTTGCATCTGGACTAATTTGGGTCCTGCGGATCGATTGGTACCATCCCCGAGCTTGTACGACCTTCGGAAGAGGTCGACCGACGAAATTCCCCCAAATCTGAGGAGATATTCTTGAATAACTTTTTTTGTGAAGGTCGGAGAGACTTGCAAGTAGGCTCTACCCCCACTAAATGGGGTTGCGCGCATCGATCGGTACCATCCTTGAGCTTCTCCGACTTTCGGAAGGGTTAGGGTTAGGGTTAGGGATGAAAGCACATAGGAGAAAGAGATATTCTTGAATAACATTTTTTGTGAAGGTCGGAGAGACTTGCAAGTAGGCTCTACCCCCACTAAATGGGGTAGCGCGCATCGATCGGTACCATCCTTGAGCTTCTCCGACTTTCGGAAGGGTTAGGGTTAGGGTTAGGGATGAAAGCACATAGGAGAAAGAGATATTCTTGAATAACTTTTTTTGTGAAGGTCGGAGAGACTTGCAAGTAGGCTCTACCCCCACTAAATGGGGTAGCGCGCATCGATCAGTACCATCCTTGAGCTTCTCCGACTTTCGGAAGGGTTAGGGTTAGGGTTAGGGATGAAAGCACATAGGAGAAAGAGATATTCTTGAATAACTTTTTTTGTGAAGGTCGGAGAGACTTGGAAAGTGGTTGCATCTGGACTAATTTGGGTCCTGCAGATCGATTGGTACCATCCCCGAGCTTGTACGACCTTCGGAAGAGGTCGACCGACGAAATTCCCCCAAATCTGAGGAGATATTCTTGAATAACTTTTTTTGTGAAGGTCAGAGAGACTTGCAAGTAGGCTCTACCCCCACTAAATGGGGTAGCGCGCATCGATCGGTACCATCCTTGAGCTTCTCCGACTTTCGGAAGGGTTAGGGTTAGGGTTAGGGATGAAAGCACATAGGAGAAAGAGATATTCTTGAATAACGTTTTTTGTGAAGGTCGGAGAGACTTGCAAGTAGGCTCTACCCCCACTAAATGGGGTAGCGCGCATCGATCGGTACCATCCTTGAGCTTCTCCGACTTTCGGAAGGGTTAGGGTTAGGGTTAGGGATGAAAGCACATAGGAGAAAGAGATATTCTTGAATAACTTTTTTTGTGAAGGTCGGAGAGACTTGGAAAGTGGTTGCATCTGGACTAATTTGGGTCCTGCTGATTGATTGGTACCATCCCCGAGCTTGTACGACCTTCGGAAGAGGTCGACCGACGAAATTCCCCCAAATCTGAGGAGATATTCTTGAATAACTTTTTTTGTGAAGGTCGGAGAGACTTGCAAGTAGGCTCTACCCCCACTAAATGGGGTAGCGCGCATCGATCGGTACCATCCTTGAGCTTCTCCGACTTTCGGAAGGGTTAGGGTTAGGGATAGGGATGAAAGCACATAGGAGAAAGAGATATTCTTGAATAACTTTTTTTGTGAAGGTTGGAGAGACTTGCAAGTAGGCTCTACCCCCACTAAATGGGGTAGCGCGCATCGATCGGTACCATCCTTGAGCTTCTCCGACTTTCGGAAGGGTTAGGGTTAGGGTTAGGGATGAAAGCACATAGGAGAAAGAGATATTCTTGAATAACTTTTTTTGTGAAGGTCGGAGAGACTTGCAAGTAGGCTCTACCCCCACTAAATGGGGTAGCGCGCATCGATCGGTACCATCCTTGAGCTTCTCCGACTTTCGGAAGGGTTAGGGTTAGGGTTAGGGATGAAAGCACATAGGAGAAAGAGATATTCTTGAATAACTTTTTTTGTGAAGGTCGGAGAGACTTGGAAAGTGGTTGCATCTGGACTAATTTGGGTCCTGCGGATCGATTGGTACCATCCCCGAGCTTGTACGACCTTCGGAAGAGGTCGACCGACGAAATTCCCCCAAATCTGAGGAGATATTCTTGAATAACTTTTTTTGTGAAGGTCGGAGAGACTTGCAAGTAGGCTCTACCCCCACTAAATGGGGTTGCGCGCATCGATCGGTACCATCCTTGAGCTTCTCCGACTTTCGGAAGGGTTAGGGTTAGGGTTAGGGATGAAAGCACATAGGAGAAAGAGATATTCTTGAATAACATTTTTTGTGAAGGTCGGAGAGACTTGCAAGTAGGCTCTACCCCCACTAAATGGGGTAGCGCGCATCGATCAGTACCATCCTTGAGCTTCTCCGACTTTCGGAAGGGTTAGGGTTAGGGTTAGGGATGAAAGCACATAGGAGAAAGAGATATTCTTGAATAACTTTTTTTGTGAAGGTCGGAGAGACTTGGAAAGTGGTTGCATCTGGACTAATTTGGGTCCTGCAGATCGATTGGTACCATCCCCGAGCTTGTACGACCTTCGGAAGAGGTCGACCGACGAAATTCCCCCAAATCTGAGGAGATATTCTTGAATAACTTTTTTTGTGAAGGTCAGAGAGACTTGCAAGTAGGCTCTACCCCCACTAAATGGGGTAGCGCGCATCGATCGGTACCATCCTTGAGCTTCTCCGACTTTCGGAAGGGTTAGGGTTAGGGTTAGGGATGAAAGCACATAGGAGAAAGAGATATTCTTGAATAACGTTTTTTGTGAAGGTCGGAGAGACTTGCAAGTAGGCTCTACCCCCACTAAATGGGGTAGCGCGCATCGATCGGTACCATCCTTGAGCTTCTCCGACTTTCGGAAGGGTTAGGGTTAGGGTTAGGGATGAAAGCACATAGGAGAAAGAGATATTCTTGAATAACTTTTTTTGTGAAGGTCGGAGAGACTTGGAAAGTGGTTGCATCTGGACTAATTTGGGTCCTGCTGATTGATTGGTACCATCCCCGAGCTTGTACGACCTTCGGAAGAGGTCGACCGACGAAATTCCCCCAAATCTGAGGAGATATTCTTGAATAACTTTTTTTGTGAAGGTCGGAGAGACTTGCAAGTAGGCTCTACCCCCACTAAATGGGGTAGCGCGCATCGATCGGTACCATCCTTGAGCTTCTCCGACTTTCGGAAGGGTTAGGGTTAGGGATAGGGATGAAAGCACATAGGAGAAAGAGATATTCTTGAATAACTTTTTTTGTGAAGGTTGGAGAGACTTGCAAGTAGGCTCTACCCCCACTAAATGGGGTAGCGCGCATCGATCGGTACCATCCTTGAGCTTCTCCGACTTTCGGAAGGGTTAGGGTTAGGGTTAGGGATGAAAGCACATAGGAGAAAGAGATATTCTTGAATAACTTTTTTTGTGAAGGTCGGAGAGACTTGCAAGTAGGCTCTACCCCCACTAAATGGGGTAGCGCGCATCGATCGGTACCATCCTTGAGCTTCTCCGACTTTCGGAAGGGTTAGGGTTAGGGTTAGGGATGAAAGCACATAGGAGAAAGAGATATTCTTGAATAACTTTTTTTGTGAAGGTCGGAGAGACTTGGAAAGTGGTTGCATCTGGACTAATTTGGGTCCTGCGGATCGATTGGTA
This sequence comes from Limanda limanda, assembly GCF_963576545.1. Taxonomy (NCBI): domain Eukaryota; kingdom Metazoa; phylum Chordata; class Actinopteri; order Pleuronectiformes; family Pleuronectidae; genus Limanda; species Limanda limanda. The sequence goes on from NW_026870604.1 coordinate 340,831, forward strand.
CCATCCCCGAGCTTGTACGACCTTCGGAAGAGGTCGACCGACGAAATTCCCCCAAATCTGAGGAGATATTCTTGAATAACTTTTTTTGTGAAGGTCGGAGAGACTTGCAAGTAGGCTCTACCCCCACTAAATGGGGTTGCGCGCATCGATCGGTACCATCCTTGAGCTTCTCCGACTTTCGGAAGGGTTAGGGTTAGGGTTAGGGATGAAAGCACATAGGAGAAAGAGATATTCTTGAATAACATTTTTTGTGAAGGTCGGAGAGACTTGCAAGTAGGCTCTACCCCCACTAAATGGGGTAGCGCGCATCGATCGGTACCATCCTTGAGCTTCTCCGACTTTCGGAAGGGTTAGGGTTAGGGTTAGGGATGAAAGCACATAGGAGAAAGAGATATTCTTGAATAACTTTTTTGTGAAGGTCGGAGAGACTTGCAAGTAGGCTCTACCCCCACTAAATGGGGTAGCGCACATCGATCGGTACCATCCTTGAGCTTCTCCGACTTTCGGAAGGGTTAGGGTTAGGGTTAGGGATGAAAGCACATAGGAGAAAGAGATATTCTTGAATAACTTTTTTTGTGAAGGTCGGAGAGACTTGGAAAGTGGTTGCATCTGGACTAATTTGGGTCCTGCGGATCGATTGGTACCATCCCCGAGCTTGTACGACCTTCGAAAGAGGTCGACCGACGAAATTCCCCCAAATCTGAGGAGATATTCTTGAATAACTTTTTTTGTGAAGGTCGGAGAGACTTGCAAGTAGGCTCTACCCCCACTAAATGGGGTTGCGCGCATCGATCGGTACCATCCTTGAGCTTCTCCGACTTTCGGAAGGGTTAGGGTTAGGGATGAAAGCACATAGGAGAAAGAGATATTCTTGAATAACTTTTTTTGTGAAGGTCGGAGAGACTTGCAAGTAGGCTCTACCCCCACTAAATGGGGTAGCGCGCATCGATCGGTACCATCCTTGAGCTTCTCCGACTTTCGGAAGGGTTAGGGTTAGGGTTAGGGATGAAAGCACATAGGAGAAAGAGATATTCTTGAATAACTTTTTTTGTGAAGGTCGGAGAGACTTGGAAAGTGGTTGCATCTGGACTAATTTGGGTCCTGCAGATCGATTGGTACCATCCCCGAGCTTGTACGACCTTCGGAAGAGGTCGACCGACGAAATTCCCCCAAATCTGAGGAGATATTCTTGAATAACTTTTTTTGTGAAGGTCGGAGAGACTTGCAAGTAGGCTCTACCCCCACTAAATGGGGTAGCGCGCATCGATCGGTACCATCCTTGAGCTTCTCCGACTTTCGGAAGGGTTAGGGTTAGGGTTAGGGATGAAAGCACATAGGAGAAAGAGATATTCTTGAATAACTTTTTTTGTGAAGGTCGGAGAGACTTGGAAAGTGGTTGCATCTGGACTAATTTGGGTCCTGCGGATCGATTGGTACCATCCCCGAGCTTGTACGACCTTCGGAAGAGGTCGACCGACGAAATTCCCCCAAATCTGAGGAGATATTCTTGAATAACTTTTTTTGTGAAGGTCGGAGAGACTTGCAAGTAGGCTCTACCCCCACTAAATGGGGTAGCGCGCATCGATCGGTACCATCCTTGAGCTTCTCCGACTTTCGGAAGGGTTAGGGTTAGGGTTAGGGATGAAAGCACATAGGAGAAAGAGATATTCTTGAATAACTTTTTTTGTGAAGGTCCGAGAGACTTGCAAGTAGGCTCTACCCCCACTAAATGGGGTAGCGCGCATCGATCGGTACCATCCTTGAGCTTCTCCGACTTTCGAAAGGGTTAGGGTTAGGGTTAGGGATGAAAGCACATAGGAGAAAGAGATATTCTTGAATAACTTTTTTTGTGAAGGTCGGAGAGACTTGCAAGTAGGCTCTACCCCCACTAAATGGGGTAGCGCGCATCGATCGGTACCATCCTTGAGCTTCTCCGACTTTCGGAAGGGTTAGGGTTAGGGTTAGGGATGAAAGCACATAGGAGAAAGAGATATTCTTGAATAACTTTTTTTGTGAAGGTCGGAGAGACTTGCAAGTAGGCTCTACCCCCACTAAATGGGGTAGCGCGCATCGATCGGTACCATCCTTGAGCTTCTCCGACTTTCGGAAGGGTTAGGGTTAGGGTTAGGGATGAAAGCACATAGGAGAAAGAGATATTCTTGAATAACTTTTTTTGTGAAGGTCGGAGAGACTTGGAAAGTGGTTGCATCTGGACTAATTTGGGTCCTGCAGATCGATTGGTACCATCCCCGAGCTTGTACGACCTTCGGAAGAGGTCGACCGACGAAATTCCCCCAAATCTGAGGAGATATTCTTGAATAACTTTTTTTGTGAAGGTCGGAGAGACTTGCAAGTAGGCTCTACCCCCACTAAATGGGGTTGCGCGCATCGATCGGTACCATCCTTGAGCTTCTCCGACTTTCGGAAGGGTTAGGGTTAGGGTTAGGGATGAAAGCACATAGGAGAAAGAGATATTCTTGAATAACTTTTTTTGTGAAGGTCGGAGAGACTTGCAAGTAGGCTCTACCCCCACTAAATGGGGTAGCGCGCATCGATCGGTACCATCCTTGAGCTTCTCCGACTTTCGGAAGGGTTAGGGTTAGGGATGAAAGCACATAGGAGAAAGAGATATTCTTGAATAACTTTTTTTGTGAAGGTCGGAAAGACTTGCAAGTAGGCTCTACCCCCACTAAATGGGGTTGCGCGCATCGATCGGTACCATCCTTGAGCTTCTCCGACTTTCGGAAGGGTTAGGGTTAGGGTTAGGGATGAAAGCACATAGGAGAAAGAGATATTCTTGAATAACTTTTTTTGTGAAGGTCGGAGAGACTTGGAAAGTGGTTGCATCTGGACTAATTTGGGTCCTGCGGATCGATTGGTACCATCCTTGAGCTTGTACGACCTTCGGAAGAGGTCGACCGACGAAATTCCCCCAAATCTGAGGAGATATTCTTGAATAACTTTTTTTGTGAAGGTCGGAGAGACTTGCAAGTAGGCTCTACCCCCACTAAATGGGGTAGCACGCATCGATCGGTACCATCCTTGAGCTTCTCCGACTTTCGGAAGGGTTAGGGTTAGGGTTAGGGATGAAAGCACATAGGAGAAAGAGATATTCTTGAATAACTTTTTTTGTGAAGGTCGGAGAGACTTGGAAAGTGGTTGCATCTGGACTAATTTGGGTCCTGCGGATCGATTGGTACCATCCCCGAGCTTGTACGACCTTCGGAAGAGGTCGACCGACGAAATTCCCCCAAATCTGAGGAGATATTCTTGAATAACTTTTTTTGTGAAGGTCGGAGAGACTTGCAAGTAGGCTCTACCCCCACTAAATGGGGTAGCGCGCATCGATCGGTACCATCCTTGAGCTTCTCCGACTTTCGGAAGGGTTAGGGTTAGGGTTAGGGATGAAAGCACATAGGAGAAAGAGATATTCTTGAATAACTTTTTTTGTGAAGGTCCGAGAGACTTGCAAGTAGGCTCTACCCCCACTAAATGGGGTAGCGCGCATCGATCGGTACCATCCTTGAGCTTCTCCGACTTTCGAAAGGGTTAGGGTTAGGGTTAGGGATGAAAGCACATAGGAGAAAGAGATATTCTTGAATAACTTTTTTTGTGAAGGTCGGAGAGACTTGCAAGTAGGCTCTACCCCCACTAAATGGGGTAGCGCGCATCGATCGGTACCATCCTTGAGCTTCTCCGACTTTCGGAAGGGTTAGGGTTAGGGTTAGGGATGAAAGCACATAGGAGAAAGAGATATTCTTGAATAACTTTTTTTGTGAAGGTCGGAGAGACTTGCAAGTAGGCTCTACCCCCACTAAATGGGTTAGCGCGCATCGATCGGTACCATCCTTGAGCTTCTCCGACTTTCGGAAGGGTTAGGGTTAGGGTTAGGGATGAAAGCACATAGGAGAAAGAGATATTCTTGAATAACTTTTTTTGTGAAGGTCGGAGAGACTTGGAAAGTGGTTGCATCTGGACTAATTTGGGTCCTGCAGATCGATTGGTACCATCCCCGAGCTTGTACGACCTTCGGAAGAGGTCGACCGACGAAATTCCCCCAAATCTGAGGAGATATTCTTGAATAACTTTTTTTGTGAAGGTCGGAGAGACTTGCAAGTAGGCTCTACCCCCACTAAATGGGGTTGCACGCATCGATCGGTACCATCCTTGAGCTTCTCCGACTTTCGGAAGGGTTAGGGTTAGGGTTAGGGATGAAAGCACATAGGAGAAAGAGATATTCTTGAATAACTTTTTTTGTGAAGGTCGGAGAGACTTGCAAGTAGGCTCTACCCCCACTAAATGGGGTAGCGCGCATCGATCGGTACCATCCTTGAGCTTCTCCGACTTTCGGAAGGGTTAGGGTTAGGGATGAAAGCACATAGGAGAAAGAGATATTCTTGAATAACTTTTTTTGTGAAGGTCGGAAAGACTTGCAAGTAGGCTCTACCCCCACTAAATGGGGTTGCGCGCATCGATCGGTACCATCCTTGAGCTTCTCCGACTTTCGGAAGGGTTAGGGTTAGGGTTAGGGATGAAAGCACATAGGAGAAAGAGATATTCTTGAATAACTTTTTTTGTGAAGGTCGGAGAGACTTGGAAAGTGGTTGCATCTGGACTAATTTGGGTCCTGCGGATCGATTGGTACCATCCTTGAGCTTGTACGACCTTCGGAAGAGGTCGACCGACGAAATTCCCCCAAATCTGAGGAGATATTCTTGAATAACTTTTTTTGTGAAGGTCGGAGAGACTTGCAAGTAGGCTCTACCCCCACTAAATGGGGTAGCACGCATCGATCGGTACCATCCTTGAGCTTCTCCGACTTTCGGAAGGGTTAGGGTTAGGGTTAGGGATGAAAGCACATAGGAGAAAGAGATATTCTTGAATAACGTTTTTTGTGAAGGTCGGAGAGACTTGCAAGTAGGCTCTACCCCCACTAAATGGGGTAGCGCGCATCGATCGGTACCATCCTTGAGCTTCTCCGACTTTCGGAAGGGTTAGGGTTAGGGTTAGGGATGAAAGCACATAGGAGAAAGAGATATTCTTGAATAACTTTTTTTGTGAAGGTCGGAGAGACTTGGAAAGTGGTTGCATCTGGACTAATTTGGGTCCTGCGGATCGATTGGTACCATCCCCGAGCTTGTACGACCTTCGGAAGAGGTCGACCGACGAAATTCCCCCAAATCTGAGGAGATATTCTTGAATAACTTTTTTTGTGAAGGTCGGAGAGACTTGCAAGTAGGCTCTACCCCCACTAAATGGGGTAGCGCGCATCGATCGGTACCATCCTTGAGCTTCTCCGACTTTCGGAAGGGTTAGGGTTAGGGTTAGGGATGAAAGCACATAGGAGAAAGAGATATTCTTGAATAACTTTTTTTGTGAAGGTCGGAGAGACTTGCAAGTAGGCTCTACCCCCACTAAATGGGGTAGCGCGCATCGATCGGTACCATCCTTGAGCTTCTCCGACTTTCGGAAGGGTTAGGGTTAGGGTTAGGGATGAAAGCACATAGGAGAAAGAGATATTCTTGAATAACTTTTTTTGTGAAGGTCGGAGAGACTTGCAAGTAGGCTCTACCCCCACTAAATGGGGTTGCGCGCATCGATCGGTACCATCCTTGAGCTTCTCCGACTTTCGGAAGGGTTAGGGTTAGGGTTAGGGATGAAAGCACATAGGAGAAAGAGATATTCTTGAATAACTTTTTTTGTGAAGGTCGGAGAGACTTGGAAAGTGGTTGCATCTGGACTAATTTGGGTCCTGCGGATCGATTGGTACCATCCCCGAGCTTGTACGACCTTCGGAAGAGGTCGACCGACGAAATTCCCCCAAATCTGAGGAGATATTCTTGAATAACTTTTTTTGTGAAGGTCGGAGAGACTTGCAAGTAGGCTCTACCCCCATTAAATGGGGTAGCGCGCATCGATCGGTACCATCCTTGAGCTTCTCCGACTTTCGGAAGGGTTAGGGTTAGGGTTAGGGATGAAAGCACATAGGAGAAAGAGATATTCTTGAATAACTTTTTTTGTGAAGGTCGGAGAGACTTGGAAAGTGGTTGCATCTGGACTAATTTGGGTCCTGCGGATCGATTGGTACCATCCCCGAGCTTGTACGACCTTCGGAAGAGGTCGACCGACGAAATTCCCCCAAATCTGAGGAGATATTCTTGAATAACTTTTTTTGTGAAGGTCGGAGAGACTTGCAAGTAGGCTCTACCCCCACTAAATGGGGTTGCGCGCATCGACCAGTACCATCCTTGAGCTTCTCCGACTTTCGGAAGGGTTAGGGTTAGGGTTAGGGATGAAAGCACATAGGAGAAAGAGATATTCTTGAATAACTTTTTTTGTGAAGGTCGGAGAGACTTGCAAGTAGGCTCTACCCCCACTAAATGGGGTAGCGCGCATCGATCGGTACCATCCTTGAGCTTCTCCGACTTTCGGAAGGGTTAGGGTTAGGGATGAAAGCACATAGGAGAAAGAGATATTCTTGAATAACTTTTTTTGTGAATGTCGGAGAGACTTGCAAGTAGGCTTTACCCCCACTAAATGGGGTAGCGCGCATCGATCGGTACCATCCTTGAGCTTCTCCGACTTTCGGAAGGGTTAGGGTTAGGGTTAGGGATGAAAGCACATAGGAGAAAGAGATATTCTTGAATAACTTTTTTTGTGAAGGTCGGAGAGACTTGCAAGTAGGCTCTACCCCCACTAAATGGGGTTGCGCGCATCGATCGGTACCATCCTTGAGCTTCTCCGACTTTCGGAAGGGTTAGGGTTAGGGTTAGGGATGAAAGCACATAGGAGAAAGAGATATTCTTGAATAACTTTTTTTGTGAAGGTCGGAGAGACTTGGAAAGTGGTTGCATCTGGACTAATTTGGGTCCTGCGGATCGATTGGTACCATCCCCGAGCTTGTACGACCTTCGTAAGAGGTCGACCGACGAAATTCCCCCAAATCTGAGGAGATATTCTTGAATAACGTTTTTTGTGAAGGTCGGAGAGACTTGCAAGTAGGCTCTACCCCCACTAAATGGGGTAGCGCGCATCGATCGGTACCATCCTTGAGCTTCTCCGACTTTCGGAAGGGTTAGGGTTAGGGTTAGGGATGAAAGCACATAGGAGAAAGAGATATTCTTGAATAACTTTTTTTGTGAAGGTCGGAGAGACTTGCAAGTAGGCTCTACCCCCACTAAATGGGGTAGCGCGCATCGATCGGTACCATCCTTGAGCTTCTCCGACTTTCGGAAGGGTTAGGGTTAGGGTTAGGGATGAAAGCACATAGGAGAAAGAGATATTCTTGAATAACTTTTTTTGTGAAGGTCGGAGAGACTTGCAAGTAGGCTCTACCCCCACTAAATGGGGTAGCGCGCATCGATCGGTACCATCCTTGAGCTTCTCCGACTTTCGGAAGGGTTAGGGTTAGGGATGAAAGCACATAGGAGAAAGAGATATTCTTGAATAACTTTTTTTGTGAAGGTCGGAGAGACTTGGAAAGTGGTTGCATCTGGACTAATTTGGGTCCTGCGGATCGATTGGTACCATCCCCGAGCTTGTACGACCTTCGGAAGAGGTCGACCGACGAAATTCCCCCAAATCTGAGGAGATATTCTTGAATAACTTTTTTTATGAAGGTCGGAGAGACTTGCAAGTAGGCTCTACCCCCACTAAATGGGGTAGCGCGCATCGATCGGTACCATCCTTGAGCTTCTCCGACTTTCGGAAGGGTTAGGGTTAGGGTTAGGGATGAAAGCACATAGGAGAAAGAGATATTCTTGAATAACTTTTTTTGTGAAGGTCGGAGAGACTTGCAAGTAGGCTCTACCCCCACTAAATGGGGTAGCGTGCATCGATCGGTACCATCCTTGAGCTTCTCCGACTTTCGGAAGGGTTAGGGTTAGGGTTAGGGATGAAAGCACATAGGAGAAAGAGATATTCTTGAATAACTTTTTTTGTGAAGGTCCGAGAGACTTGCAAGTAGGCTCTACCCCCACTAAATGGGGTAGCGCGCATCGATCGGTACCATCCTTGAGCTTCTCCGACTTTCGAAAGGGTTAGGGTTAGGGTTAGGGATGAAAGCACATAGGAGAAAGAGATATTCTTGAATAACTTTTTTTGTGAAGGTCGGAGAGACTTGCAAGTAGGCTCTACCCCCACTAAATGGGGTAGCGCGCATCGATCGGTACCATCCTTGAGCTTCTCCGACTTTCGGAAGGGTTAGGGTTAGGGTTAGGGATGAAAGCACATAGGAGAAAGAGATATTCTTGAATAACTTTTTTTGTGAAGGTCGGAGAGACTTGCAAGTAGGCTCTACCCCCACTAAATGGGGTAGCGCGCATCGATCGGTACCATCCTTGAGCTTCTCCGACTTTCGGAAGGGTTAGGGTTAGGGTTAGGGATGAAAGCACATAGGAGAAAGAGATATTCTTGAATAACTTTTTTTGTGAAGGTCGGAGAGACTTGGAAAGTGGTTGCATCTGGACTAATTTGGGTCCTGCAGATCGATTGGTACCATCCCCGAGCTTGTACGACCTTCGGAAGAGGTCGACCGACGAAATTCCCCCAAATCTGAGGAGATATTCTTGAATAACTTTTTTTGTGAAGGTCGGAGAGACTTGCAAGTAGGCTCTACCCCCACTAAATGGGGTTGCGCGCATCGATCGGTACCATCCTTGAGCTTCTCCGACTTTCGGAAGGGTTAGGGTTAGGGTTAGGGATGAAAGCACATAGGAGAAAGAGATATTCTTGAATAACTTTTTTTGTGAAGGTCGGAGAGACTTGCAAGTAGGCTCTACCCCCACTAAATGGGGTAGCGCGCATCGATCGGTACCATCCTTGAGCTTCTCCGACTTTCGGAAGGGTTAGGGTTAGGGTTAGGGATGAAAGCACATAGGAGAAAGAGATATTCTTGAATAACTTTTTTTGTGAAGGTCGGAGAGACTTGGAAAGTGGTTGCATCTGGACTAATTTGGGTCCTGCGGATCGATTGGTACCATCCCCGAGCTTGTACGACCTTCGGAAGAGGTCGACCGACGAAATTCCCCCAAATCTGAGGAGATATTCTTGAATAACTTTTTTTATGAAGGTCGGAGAGACTTGCAAGTAGGCTCTACCCCCACTAAATGGGGTAGCGCGCATCGATCGGTACCATCCTTGAGCTTCTCCGACTTTCGGAAGGGTTAGGGTTAGGGTTAGGGATGAAAGCACATAGGAGAAAGAGATATTCTTGAATAACTTTTTTTGTGAAGGTCGGAGAGACTTGGAAAGTGGTTGCATCTGGACTAATTTGGGTCCTGCGGATCGATTGGTACCATCCCCGAGCTTGTACGACCTTCGTAAGAGGTCGACCGACGAAATTCCCCCAAATCTGAGGAGATATTCTTGAATAACTTTTTTTGTGAAGGTCGGAGAGACTTGCAAGTAGGCTCTACCCCCACTAAATGGGGTAGCGCGCATCGATCGGTACCATCCTTGAGCTTCTCCGACTTTCGGAAGGGTTAGGGTTAGGGTTAGGGATGAAAGCACATAGGAGAAAGAGATATTCTTGAATAACTTTTTTTGTGAAGGTCGGAGAGACTTGCAAGTAGGCTCTACCCCCACTAAATGGGGTAGCGCGCATCGATCGGTACCATCCTTGAGCTTCTCCGACTTTCGGAAGGGTTAGGGTTAGGGTTAGGGATGAAAGCACATAGGAGAAAGAGATATTCTTGAATAACTTTTTTTGTGAAGGTCGGAGAGACTTGCAAGTAGGCTCTACCCCCACTAAATGGGGTAGCGCGCATCGATCGGTACCATCCTTGAGCTTCTCCGACTTTCGGAAGGGTTAGGGTTAGGGATGAAAGCACATAGGAGAAAGAGATATTCTTGAATAACTTTTTTTGTGAAGGTCGGAGAGACTTGGAAAGTGGTTGCATCTGGACTAATTTGGGTCCTGCGGATCGATTGGTACCATCCCCGAGCTTGTACGACCTTCGGAAGAGGTCGACCGACGAAATTCCCCCAAATCTGAGGAGATATTCTTGAATAACTTTTTTTATGAAGGTCGGAGAGACTTGCAAGTAGGCTCTACCCCCACTAAATGGGGTAGCGCGCATCGATCGGTACCATCCTTGAGCTTCTCCGACTTTCGGAAGGGTTAGGGTTAGGGTTAGGGATGAAAGCACATAGGAGAAAGAGATATTCTTGAATAACTTTTTTTGTGAAGGTCGGAGAGACTTGCAAGTAGGCTCTACCCCCACTAAATGGGGTAGCGTGCATCGATCGGTACCATCCTTGAGCTTCTCCGACTTTCGGAAGGGTTAGGGTTAGGGTTAGGGATGAAAGCACATAGGAGAAAGAGATATTCTTGAATAACTTTTTTTGTGAAGGTCCGAGAGACTTGCAAGTAGGCTCTACCCCCACTAAATGGGGTAGCGCGCATCGATCGGTACCATCCTTGAGCTTCTCCGACTTTCGAAAGGGTTAGGGTTAGGGTTAGGGATGAAAGCACATAGGAGAAAGAGATATTCTTGAATAACTTTTTTTGTGAAGGTCGGAGAGACTTGCAAGTAGGCTCTACCCCCACTAAATGGGGTAGCGCGCATCGATCGGTACCATCCTTGAGCTTCTCCGACTTTCGGAAGGGTTAGGGTTAGGGTTAGGGATGAAAGCACATAGGAGAAAGAGATATTCTTGAATAACTTTTTTTGTGAAGGTCGGAGAGACTTGCATGTAGGCTCTACCCCCACTAAATGGGGTAGCGCGCATCGATCGGTACCATCCTTGAGCTTCTCCGACTTTCGGAAGGGTTAGGGTTAGGGTTAGGGATGAAAGCACATAGGAGAAAGAGATATTCTTGAATAACTTTTTTTGTGAAGGTCGGAGAGACTTGGAAAGTGGTTGCATCTGGACTAATTTGGGTCCTGCAGATCGATTGGTACCATCCCCGAGCTTGTACGACCTTCGGAAGAGGTCGACCGACGAAATTCCCCCAAATCTGAGGAGATATTCTTGAATAACTTTTTTTGTGAAGGTCGGAGAGACTTGCAAGTAGGCTCTACCCCCACTAAATGGGGTTGCGCGCATCGATCGGTACCATCCTTGAGCTTCTCCGACTTTCGGAAGGGTTAGGGTTAGGGTTAGGGATGAAAGCACATAGGAGAAAGAGATATTCTTGAATAACTTTTTTTGTGAAGGTCGGAGAGACTTGCAAGTAGGCTCTACCCCCACTAAATGGGGTAGCGCGCATCGATCGGTACCATCCTTGAGCTTCTCCGACTTTCGGAAGGGTTAGGGTTAGGGATGAAAGCACATAGGAGAAAGAGATATTCTTGAATAACTTTTTTTGTGAAGGTCGGAGAGACTTGCAAGTAGGCTCTACCCCCACTAAATGGGGTAGCGCGCATCGATCGGTACCATCCTTGAGCTTCTCCGACTTTCGGAAGGGTTAGGGTTAGGGTTAGGGATGAAAGCACATAGGAGAAAGAGATATTCTTGAATAACTTTTTTTGTGAAGGTCGGAGAGACTTGCAAGTAGGCTCTACCCCCACTAAATGGGGTAGCGCGCATCGATCGGTACCATCCTTGAGCTTCTCCGACTTTCGGAAGGGTTAGGGTTAGGGTTAGGGATGAAAGCACATAGGAGAAAGAGATATTCTTGAATAACTTTTTTTGTGAAGGTCGGAGAGACTTGGAAAGTGGTTGCATCTGGACTAATTTGGGTCCTGCGGATCGATTGGTACCATCCTTGAGCTTGTACGACCTTCGGAAGAGGTCGACCGACGAAATTCCCCCAAATCTGAGGAGATATTCTTGAATAACTTTTTTTGTGAAGGTCGGAGAGACTTGCAAGTAGGCTCTACCCCCACTAAATGGGGTAGCACGCATCGATCGGTACCATCCTTGAGCTTCTCCGACTTTCGGAAGGGTTAGGGTTAGGGTTAGGGATGAAAGCACATAGGAGAAAGAGATATTCTTGAATAACGTTTTTTGTGAAGGTCGGAGAGACTTGCAAGTAGGCTCTACCCCCACTAAATGGGGTAGCGCGCATCGATCGGTACCATCCTTGAGCTTCTCCGACTTTCGGAAGGGTTAGGGTTAGGGTTAGGGATGAAAGCACATAGGAGAAAGAGATATTCTTGAATAACTTTTTTTGTGAAGGTCGGAGAGACTTGGAAAGTGGTTGCATCTGGACTAATTTGGGTCCTGCGGATCGATTGGTACCATCCCCGAGCTTGTACGACCTTCGGAAGAGGTCGACCGACGAAATTCCCCCAAATCTGAGGAGATATTCTTGAATAACTTTTTTTGTGAAGGTCGGAGAGACTTGCAAGTAGGCTCTACCCCCACTAAATGGGGTTGCGCGCATCGATCGGTACCATCCTTGAGCTTCTCCGACTTTCGGAAGGGTTAGGGTTAGGGTTAGGGATGAAAGCACATAGGAGAAAGAGATATTCTTGAATAACTTTTTTTGTGAAGGTCGGAGAGACTTGCAAGTAGGCTCTACCCCCACTAAATGGGGTAGCGCGCATCGATCGGTACCATCCTTGAGCTTCTCCGACTTTCGGAAGGGTTAGGGTTAGGGATGAAAGCACATAGGAGAAAGAGATATTCTTGAATAACTTTTTTTGTGAAGGTCGGAGAGACTTGCAAGTAGGCTCTACCCCCACTAAATGGGGTAGCGCGCATCGATCGGTACCATCCTTGAGCTTCTCCGACTTTCGGAAGGGTTAGGGTTAGGGTTAGGGATGAAAGCACATAGGAGAAAGAGATATTCTTGAATAACTTTTTTTGTGAAGGTCGGAGAGACTTGCAAGTAGGCTCTACCCCCACTAAATGGGGTAGCGCGCATCGATCGGTACCATCCTTGAGCTTCTCCGACTTTCGGAAGGGTTAGGGTTAGGGTTAGGGATGAAAGCACATAGGAGAAAGAGATATTCTTGAATAACTTTTTTTGTGAAGGTCGGAGAGACTTGGAAAGTGGTTGCATCTGGACTAATTTGGGTCCTGCGGATCGATTGGTACCATCCTTGAGCTTGTACGACCTTCGGAAGAGGTCGACCGACGAAATTCCCCCAAATCTGAGGAGATATTCTTGAATAACTTTTTTTGTGAAGGTCGGAGAGACTTGCAAGTAGGCTCTACCCCCACTAAATGGGGTAGCACGCATCGATCGGTACCATCCTTGAGCTTCTCCGACTTTCGGAAGGGTTAGGGTTAGGGTTAGGGATGAAAGCACATAGGAGAAAGAGATATTCTTGAATAACGTTTTTTGTGAAGGTCGGAGAGACTTGCAAGTAGGCTCTACCCCCACTAAATGGGGTAGCGCGCATCGATCGGTACCATCCTTGAGCTTCTCCGACTTTCGGAAGGGTTAGGGTTAGGGTTAGGGATGAAAGCACATAGGAGAAAGAGATATTCTTGAATAACTTTTTTTGTGAAGGTCGGAGAGACTTGGAAAGTGGTTGCATCTGGACTAATTTGGGTCCTGCGGATCGATTGGTACCATCCCCGAGCTTGTACGACCTTCGGAAGAGGTCGACCGACGAAATTCCCCCAAATCTGAGGAGATATTCTTGAATAACTTTTTTTGTGAAGGTCGGAGAGACTTGCAAGTAGGCTCTACCCCCACTAAATGGGGTAGCGCGCATCGATCGGTACCATCCTTGAGCTTCTCCGACTTTCGGAAGGGTTAGGGTTAGGGTTAGGGATGAAAGCACATAGGAGAAAGAGATATTCTTGAATAACTTTTTTTGTGAAGGTCGGAGAGACTTGCAAGTAGGCTCTACCCCCACTAAATGGGGTAGCGCGCATCGATCGGTACCATCGTTGAGCTTCTCCGACTTTCGGAAGGGTTAGGGTTAGGGTTAGGGATGAAAGCACATAGGAGAAAGAGATATTCTTGAATAACTTTTTTTGTGAAGGTCGGAGAGACTTGCAAGTAGGCTCTACCCCCACTAAATGGGGTTGCGCGCATCGATCGGTACCATCCTTGAGCTTCTCCGACTTTCGGAAGGGTTAGGGTTAGGGTTAGGGATGAAAGCACATAGGAGAAAGAGATATTCTTGAATAACTTTTTTTGTGAAGGTCGGAGAGACTTGGAAAGTGGTTGCATCTGGACTAATTTGGGTCCTGCGGATCGATTGGTACCATCCCCGAGCTTGTACGACCTTCGGAAGAGGTCGACCGACGAAATTCCCCCAAATCTGAGGAGATATTCTTGAATAACTTTTTTTGTGAAGGTCGGAGAGACTTGCAAGTAGGCTCTACCCCCACTAAATGGGGTAGCGCGCATCGATCGGTACCATCCTTGAGCTTCTCCGACTTTCGGAAGGGTTAGGGTTAGGGTTAGGGATGAAAGCACATAGGAGAAAGAGATATTCTTGAATAACTTTTTTTGTGAAGGTCGGAGAGACTTGGAAAGTGGTTGCATCTGGACTAATTTGGGTCCTGCGGATCGATTGGTACCATCCCCGAGCTTGTACGACCTTCGGAAGAGGTCGACCGACGAAATTCCCCCAAATCTGAGGAGATATTCTTGAATAACTTTTTTTGTGAAGGTCGGAGAGACTTGCAAGTAGGCTCTACCCCCACTAAATGGGGTTGCGCGCATCGACCAGTACCATCCTTGAGCTTCTCCGACTTTCGGAAGGGTTAGGGTTAGGGTTAGGGATGAAAGCACATAGGAGAAAGAGATATTCTTGAATAACTTTTTTTGTGAAGGTCGGAGAGACTTGCAAGTAGGCTCTACCCCCACTAAATGGGGTAGCGCGCATCGATCGGTACCATCCTTGAGCTTCTCCGACTTTCGGAAGGGTTAGGGTTAGGGATGAAAGCACATAGGAGAAAGAGATATTCTTGAATAACTTTTTTTGTGAATGTCGGAGAGACTTGCAAGTAGGCTCTACCCCCACTAAATGGGGTAGCGCGCATCGATCGGTACCATCCTTGAGCTTCTCCGACTTTCGGAAGGGTTAGGGTTAGGGTTAGGGATGAAAGCACATAGGAGAAAGAGATATTCTTGAATAACTTTTTTTGTGAAGGTCGGAGAGACTTGCAAGTAGGCTCTACCCCCACTAAATGGGGTTGCGCGCATCGATCGGTACCATCCTTGAGCTTCTCCGACTTTCGGAAGGGTTAGGGTTAGGGTTAGGGATGAAAGCACATAGGAGAAAGAGATATTCTTGAATAACTTTTTTTGTGAAGGTCGGAGAGACTTGAAAAGTGGTTGCATCTGGACTAATTTGGGTCCTGCGGATCGATTGGTACCATCCCCGAGCTTGTACGACCTTCGTAAGAGGTCGACCGACGAAATTCCCCCAAATCTGAGGAGATATTCTTGAATAACTTTTTTTGTGAAGGTCGGAGAGACTTGCAAGTAGGCTCTACTCCCACTAAATGGGGTAGCGCGCATCGATCGGTACCATCCTTGAGCTTCTCCGACTTTCGGAAGGGTTAGGGTTAGGGTTAGGGATGAAAGCACATAGGAGAAAGAGATATTCTTGAATAACTTTTTTTGTGAAGGTCGGAGAGACTTGCAAGTAGGCTCTACCCCCACTAAATGGGGTAGCGCGCATCGATCGGTACCATCCTTGAGCTTCTCCGACTTTCGGAAGGGTTAGGGTTAGGGTTAGGGATGAAAGCACATAGGAGAAAGAGATATTCTTGAATAACTTTTTTTGTGAAGGTCGGAGAGACTTGCAAGTAGGCTCTACCCCCACTAAATGGGGTAGCGCGCATCGATCGGTACCATCCTTGAGCTTCTCCGACTTTCGGAAGGGTTAGGGTTAGGGATGAAAGCACATAGGAGAAAGAGATATTCTTGAATAACTTTTTTTGTGAAGGTCGGAGAGACTTGGAAAGTGGTTGCATCTGGACTAATTTGGGTCCTGCGGATCGATTGGTACCATCCCCGAGCTTGTACGACCTTCGGAAGAGGTCGACCGACGAAATTCCCCCAAATCTGAGGAGATATTCTTGAATAACTTTTTTTGTGAAGGTCGGAGAGACTTGCAAGTAGGCTCTACCCCCACTAAATGGGGTAGCGCGCATCGATCGGTACCATCCTTGAGCTTCTCCGACTTTCGGAAGGGTTAGGGTTAGGGTTAGGGATGAAAGCACATAGGAGAAAGAGATATTCTTGAATAACTTTTTTTGTGAAGGTCGGAGAGACTTGCAAGTAGGCTCTACCCCCACTAAATGGGGTAGCGCGCATCGATCGGTACCATCCTTGAGCTTCTCCGACTTTCGGAAGGGTTAGGGTTAGGGTTAGGGATGAAAGCACATAGGAGAAAGAGATATTCTTGAATAACTTTTTTTGTGAAGGTCGGAGAGACTTGCAAGTAGGCTCTACCCCCACTAAATGGGGTTGCGCGCATCGATCGGTACCATCCTTGAGCTTCTCAGACTTTCGGAAGGGTTAGGGTTAGGGTTAGGGATGAAAGCACATAGGAGAAAGAGATATTCTTGAATAACTTTTTTTGTGAAGGTCGGAGAGACTTGGAAAGTGGTTGCATCTGGACTAATTTGGGTTTTGCGGATCGATTGGTACCATCCCCGAGCTTGTACGACCTTCGGAAGAGGTCGACCGACGAAATTCCCCCAAATCTGAGGAGATATTCTTGAATAACTTTTTTTGTGAAGGTCGGAGAGACTTGCAAGTAGGCTCTACCCCCACTAAATGGGGTAGCGCGCATCGATCGGTACCATCCTTGAGCTTCTCCGACTTTCGGAAGGGTTAGGGTTAGGGATGAAAGCACATAGGAGAAAGAGATATTCTTGAATAACTTTTTTTGTGAAGGTCGGAGAGACTTGCAAGTAGGCTCTACCCCCACTAAATGGGGTTGCGCGCATCGATCGGTACCATCCTTGAGCTTCTCCGACTTTCGGAAGGGTTAGGGTTAGGGTTAGGGATGAAAGCACATAGGAGAAAGAGATATTCTTGAATAACTTTTTTTGTGAAGGTCGGAAAGACTTGGAAAGTGGTTGCATCTGGACTAATTTGGGTCCTGCGGATCGATTGGTACCATCCCCGAGCTTGTACGACCTTCGGAAGAGGTCGACCGACGAAATTCCCCCAAATCTGAGGAGATATTCTTGAATAACTTTTTTTGTGAAGGTCGGAGAGACTTGCAAGTAGGCTCTACCCCCACTAAATGGGGTAGCGCGCATCGATCGGTACCATCCTTGAGCTTCTCCGACTTTCGGAAGGGTTAGGGTTAGGGTTAGGGATGAAAGCACATAGGAGAAAGAGATATTCTTGAATAACTTTTTTTGTGAAGGTCGGAGAGACTTGCAAGTAGGCTCTACCCCCACTAAATGGGGTAGCGCGCATCGATCGGTACCATCCTTGAGCTTCTCCGACTTTCGGAAGGGTTAGGGTTAGGGTTAGGGATGAAAGCACATAGGAGAAAGAGATATTCTTGAATAACTTTTTTTGTGAAGGTCGGAGAGACTTGCAAGTAGGCTCTACCCCCACTAAATGGGGTTGCGCGCATCGATCGGTACCATCCTTGAGCTTCTCCGACTTTCGGAAGGGTTAGGGTTAGGGTTAGGGATGAAAGCACATAGGAGAAAGAGATATTCTTGAATAACTTTTTTTGTGAAGGTCGGAGAGACTTGGAAAGTGGTTGCATCTGGACTAATTTGGGTCCTGCAGATCGATTGGTACCATCCCCGAGCTTGTACGACCTTCGGAAGAGGTCGACCGACGAAATTCCCCCAAATCTGAGGAGATATTCTTGAATAACTTTTTTTGTGAAGGTCGGAGAGACTTGCAAGTAGGCTCTACCCCCACTAAATGGGGTAGCGCGCATCGATCGGTACCATCCTTGAGCTTCTCCGACTTTCGGAAGGGTTAGGGTTAGGGATGAAAGCACATAGGAGAAAGAGATATTCTTGAATAACTTTTTTTGTGAAGGTCGGAGAGACTTGCAAGTAGGCTCTACCCCCACTAAATGGGGTTGCGCGCATCGATCGGTACCATCCTTGAGCTTCTCCGACTTTCGGAAGGGTTAGGGTTAGGGTTAGGGATGAAAGCACATAGGAGAAAGAGATATTCTTGAATAACTTTTTTTGTGAAGGTCGGAGAGACTTGGAAAGTGGTTGCATCTGGACTAATTTGGGTCCTGCAGATCGATTGGTACCATCCCCGAGCTTGTACGACCTTCGGAAGAGGTCGACCGACGAAATTCCCCCAAATCTGAGGAGATATTCTTGAATAACTTTTTTTGTGAAGGTCGGAGAGACTTGCAAGTAGGCTCTACCCCCACTAAATGGGGTAGCGCGCATCGATCGGTACCATCCTTGAGCTTCTCCGACTTTCGGAAGGGTTAGGGTTAGGGTTAGGGATGAAAGCACATAGGAGAAAGAGATATTCTTGAATAACTTTTTTTGTGAAGGTCGGAGAGACTTGGAAAGTGGTTGCATCTGGACTAATTTGGGTCCTGCGGATCGATTGGTACCATCCCCGAGCTTGTACGACCTTCGTAAGAGGTCGACCGACGAAATTCCCCCAAATCTGAGGAGATATTCTTGAATAACTTTTTTTGTGAAGGTCGGAGAGACTTGCAAGTAGGCTCTACCCCCACTAAATGGGGTAGCGCGCATCGATCGGTACCATCCTTGAGCTTCTCCGACTTTCGGAAGGGTTAGGGTTAGGGTTAGGGATGAAAGCACATAGGAGAAAGAGATATTCTTGAATAACTTTTTTTGTGAAGGTCGGAGAGACTTGCAAGTAGGCTCTACTCCCACTAAATGGGGTAGCGCGCATCGATCGGTACCATCCTTGAGCTTCTCCGACTTTCGGAAGGGTTAGGGTTAGGGTTAGGGATGAAAGCACATAGGAGAAAGAGATATTCTAGAATAACTTTTTTTGTGAAGGTCGGAGAGACTTGCAAGTAGGCTCTACCCCCACTAAATGGGGTTGCGCGCATCGATCGGTACCATCCTTGAGCTTCTCCGACTTTCGGAAGGGTTAGGGTTAGGGTTAGGGATGAAAGCACATAGGAGAAAGAGATATTCTTGAATAACTTTTTTTGTGAAGGTCGGAGAGACTTGGAAAGTGGTTGCATCTGGACTAATTTGGGTCCTGCGGATCGATTGGTACCATCCCCGAGCTTGTACGACCTTCGGAAGAGGTCGACCGACGAAATTCCCCCAAATCTGAGGAGATATTCTTGAATAACTTTTTTTGTGAAGGTCGGAGAGACTTGCAAGTAGGCTCTACCCCCACTAAATGGGGTAGCGCACATCGATCGGTACCATCCTTGAGCTTCTCCGACTTTCGGAAGGGTTAGGGTTAGGGTTAGGGATGAAAGCACATAGGAGAAAGAGATATTCTTGAATAACTTTTTTTGTGAAGGTCGGAGAGACTTGGAAAGTGGTTGCATCTGGACTAATTTGGGTCCTGCGGATCGATTGGTACCATCCCCGAGCTTGTACGACCTTCGGAAGAGGTCGACCGACGAAATTCCCCCAAATCTGAGGAGATATTCTTGAATAACTTTTTTTGTGAAGGTCGGAGAGACTTGCAAGTAGGCTCTACCCCCACTAAATGGGGTTGCGCGCATCGACCAGTACCATCCTTGAGCTTCTCCGACTTTCGGAAGGGTTAGGGTTAGGGTTAGGGATGAAAGCACATAGGAGAAAGAGATATTCTTGAATAACTTTTTTTGTGAAGGTCGGAGAGACTTGCAAGTAGGCTCTACCCCCACTAAATGGGGTAGCGCGCATCGATCGGTACCATCCTTGAGCTTCTCCGACTTTCGGAAGGGTTAGGGTTAGGGATGAAAGCACATAGGAGAAAGAGATATTCTTGAATAACTTTTTTTGTGAATGTCGGAGAGACTTGCAAGTAGGCTCTACCCCCACTAAATGGGGTAGCGCGCATCGATCGGTACCATCCTTGAGCTTCTCCGACTTTCGGAAGGGTTAGGGTTAGGGTTAGGGATGAAAGCACATAGGAGAAAGAGATATTCTTGAATAACTTTTTTTGTGAAGGTCGGAGAGACTTGCAAGTAGGCTCTACCCCCACTAAATGGGGTTGCGCGCATCGATCGGTACCATCCTTGAGCTTCTCCGACTTTCGGAAGGGTTAGGGTTAGGGTTAGGGATGAAAGCACATAGGAGAAAGAGATATTCTTGAATAACTTTTTTTGTGAAGGTCGGAGAGACTTGGAAAGTGGTTGCATCTGGACTAATTTGGGTCCTGCAGATCGATTGGTACCATCCCCGAGCTTGTACGACCTTCGGAAGAGGTCGACCGACGAAATTCCCCCAAATCTGAGGAGATATTCTTGAATAACTTTTTTTGTGAAGGTCGGAGAGACTTGCAAGTAGGCTCTACCCCCACTAAATGGGGTAGCGCGCATCGATCGGTACCATCCTTGAGCTTCTCCGACTTTCGGAAGGGTTAGGGTTAGGGATGAAAGCACATAGGAGAAAGAGATATTCTTGAATAACTTTTTTTGTGAAGGTCGGAGAGACTTGCAAGTAGGCTCTACCCCCACTAAATGGGGTTGCGCGCATCGATCGGTACCATCCTTGAGCTTCTCCGACTTTCGGAAGGGTTAGGGTTAGGGTTAGGGATGAAAGCACATAGGAGAAAGAGATATTCTTGAATAACTTTTTTTGTGAAGGTCGGAGAGACTTGGAAAGTGGTTGCATCTGGACTAATTTGGGTCCTGCAGATCGATTGGTACCATCCCCGAGCTTGTACGACCTTCGGAAGAGGTCGACCGACGAAATTCCCCCAAATCTGAGGAGATATTCTTGAATAACTTTTTTTGTGAAGGTCGGAGAGACTTGCAAGTAGGCTCTACCCCCACTAAATGGGGTAGCGCGCATCGATCGGTACCATCCTTGAGCTTCTCCGACTTTCGGAAGGGTTAGGGTTAGGGTTAGGGATGAAAGCACATAGGAGAAAGAGATATTCTTGAATAACTTTTTTTGTGAAGGTCGGAGAGACTTGGAAAGTGGTTGCATCTGGACTAATTTGGGTCCTGCGGATCGATTGGTACCATCCCCGAGCTTGTACGACCTTCGTAAGAGGTCGACCGACGAAATTCCCCCAAATCTGAGGAGATATTCTTGAATAACTTTTTTTGTGAAGGTCGGAGAGACTTGCAAGTAGGCTCTACCCCCACTAAATGGGGTAGCGCGCATCGATCGGTACCATCCTTGAGCTTCTCCGACTTTCGGAAGGGTTAGGGTTAGGGTTAGGGATGAAAGCACATAGGAGAAAGAGATATTCTTGAATAACTTTTTTTGTGAAGGTCGGAGAGACTTGCAAGTAGGCTCTACTCCCACTAAATGGGGTAGCGCGCATCGATCGGTACCATCCTTGAGCTTCTCCGACTTTCGGAAGGGTTAGGGTTAGGGTTAGGGATGAAAGCACATAGGAGAAAGAGATATTCTAGAATAACTTTTTTTGTGAAGGTCGGAGAGACTTGCAAGTAGGCTCTACCCCCACTAAATGGGGTTGCGCGCATCGATCGGTACCATCCTTGAGCTTCTCCGACTTTCGGAAGGGTTAGGGTTAGGGTTAGGGATGAAAGCACATAGGAGAAAGAGATATTCTTGAATAACTTTTTTTGTGAAGGTCGGAGAGACTTGGAAAGTGGTTGCATCTGGACTAATTTGGGTCCTGCGGATCGATTGGTACCATCCCCGAGCTTGTACGACCTTCGGAAGAGGTCGACCGACGAAATTCCCCCAAATCTGAGGAGATATTCTTGAATAACTTTTTTTGTGAAGGTCGGAGAGACTTGCAAGTAGGCTCTACCCCCACTAAATGGGGTAGCGCACATCGATCGGTACCATCCTTGAGCTTCTCCGACTTTCGGAAGGGTTAGGGTTAGGGTTAGGGATGAAAGCACATAGGAGAAAGAGATATTCTTGAATAACTTTTTTTGTGAAGGTCGGAGAGACTTGGAAAGTGGTTGCATCTGGACTAATTTGGGTCCTGCGGATCGATTGGTACCATCCCCGAGCTTGTACGACCTTCGGAAGAGGTCGACCGACGAAATTCCCCCAAATCTGAGGAGATATTCTTGAATAACTTTTTTTGTGAAGGTCGGAGAGACTTGCAAGTAGGCTCTACCCCCACTAAATGGGGTTGCGCGCATCGACCAGTACCATCCTTGAGCTTCTCCGACTTTCGGAAGGGTTAGGGTTAGGGTTAGGGATGAAAGCACATAGGAGAAAGAGATATTCTTGAATAACTTTTTTTGTGAAGGTCGGAGAGACTTGCAAGTAGGCTCTACCCCCACTAAATGGGGTAGCGCGCATCGATCGGTACCATCCTTGAGCTTCTCCGACTTTCGGAAGGGTTAGGGTTAGGGATGAAAGCACATAGGAGAAAGAGATATTCTTGAATAACTTTTTTTGTGAATGTCGGAGAGACTTGCAAGTAGGCTCTACCCCCACTAAATGGGGTAGCGCGCATCGATCGGTACCATCCTTGAGCTTCTCCGACTTTCGGAAGGGTTAGGGTTAGGGTTAGGGATGAAAGCACATAGGAGAAAGAGATATTCTTGAATAACTTTTTTTGTGAAGGTCGGAGAGACTTGCAAGTAGGCTCTACCCCCACTAAATGGGGTTGCGCGCATCGATCGGTACCATCCTTGAGCTTCTCCGACTTTCGGAAGGGTTAGGGTTAGGGTTAGGGATGAAAGCACATAGGAGAAAGAGATATTCTTGAATAACTTTTTTTGTGAAGGTCGGAGAGACTTGGAAAGTGGTTGCATCTGGACTAATTTGGGTCCTGCGGATCGATTGGTACCATCCCCGAGCTTGTACGACCTTCGTAAGAGGTCGACCGACGAAATTCCCCCAAATCTGAGGAGATATTCTTGAATAACTTTTTTTGTGAAGGTCGGAGAGACTTGCAAGTAGGCTCTACCCCCACTAAATGGGGTAGCGCGCATCGATCAGTACCATCCTTGAGCTTCTCCGACTTTCGGAAGGGTTAGGGTTAGGGTTAGGGATGAAAGCACATAGGAGAAAGAGATATTCTTGAATAACTTTTTTTGTGAAGGTCGGAGAGACTTGCAAGTAGGCTCTACCCCCACTAAATGGGGTAGCGCGCATCGATCGGTACCATCCTTGAGCTTCTCCGACTTTCGGAAGGGTTAGGGTTAGGGTTAGGGATGAAAGCACATAGGAGAAAGAGATATTCTTGAATAACTTTTTTTGTGAAGGTCGGAGAGACTTGCAAGTAGGCTCTACCCCCACTAAATGGGGTAGCGCGCATCGATCGGTACCATCCTTGAGCTTCTCCGACTTTCGGAAGGGTTAGGGTTAGGGATGAAAGCACATAGGAGAAAGAGATATTCTTGAATAACTTTTTTTGTGAAGGTCGGAGAGACTTGGAAAGTGGTTGCATCTGGACTAATTTGGGTCCTGCGGATCGATTGGTACCATCCCCGAGCTTGTACGACCTTCGGAAGAGGTCGACCGACGAAATTCCCCCAAATCTGAGGAGATATTCTTGAATAACTTTTTTTGTGAAGGTCGGAGAGACTTGCAAGTAGGCTCTACCCCCACTAAATGGGGTAGCGCGCATCGATCGGTACCATCCTTGAGCTTCTCCGACTTTCGGAAGGGTTAGGGTTAGGGTTAGGGATGAAAGCACATAGGAGAAAGAGATATTCTTGAATAACTTTTTTTGTGAAGGTCGGAGAGACTTGCAAGTAGGCTCTACCCCCACTAAATGGGGTAGCGCGCATCGATCGGTACCATCCTTGAGCTTCTCCGACTTTCGGAAGGGTTAGGGTTAGGGTTAGGGATGAAAGCACATAGGAGAAAGAGATATTCTTGAATAACTTTTTTTGTGAAGGTCGGAGAGACTTGCAAGTAGGCTCTACCCCCACTAAATGGGGTTGCGCGCATCGATCGGTACCATCCTTGAGCTTCTCAGACTTTCGGAAGGGTTAGGGTTAGGGTTAGGGATGAAAGCACATAGGAGAAAGAGATATTCTTGAATAACTTTTTTTGTGAAGGTCGGAGAGACTTGGAAAGTGGTTGCATCTGGACTAATTTGGGTCCTGCGGATCGATTGGTACCATCCCCGAGCTTGTACGACCTTCGGAAGAGGTCGACCGACGAAATTCCCCCAAATCTGAGGAGATATTCTTGAATAACTTTTTTTGTGAAGGTCGGAGAGACTTGCAAGTAGGCTCTACCCCCACTAAATGGGGTAGCGCGCATCGATCGGTACCATCCTTGAGCTTCTCCGACTTTCGGAAGGGTTAGGGTTAGGGATGAAAGCACATAGGAGAAAGAGATATTCTTGAATAACTTTTTTTGTGAAGGTCGGAGAGACTTGCAAGTAGGCTCTACCCCCACTAAATGGGGTTGCGCGCATCGATCGGTACCATCCTTGAGCTTCTCCGACTTTCGGAAGGGTTAGGGTTAGGGTTAGGGATGAAAGCACATAGGAGAAAGAGATATTCTTGAATAACTTTTTTTGTGAAGGTCGGAAAGACTTGGAAAGTGGTTGCATCTGGACTAATTTGGGTCCTGCGGATCGATTGGTACCATCCCCGAGCTTGTACGACCTTCGGAAGAGGTCGACCGACGAAATTCCCCCAAATCTGAGGAGATATTCTTGAATAACTTTTTTTGTGAAGGTCGGAGAGACTTGCAAGTAGGCTCTACCCCCACTAAATGGGGTAGCGCGCATCGATCGGTACCATCCTTGAGCTTCTCCGACTTTCGGAAGGGTTAGGGTTAGGGTTAGGGATGAAAGCACATAGGAGAAAGAGATATTCTTGAATAACTTTTTTTGTGAAGGTTGGAGAGACTTGCAAGTAGGCTCTACCCCCACTAAATGGGGTAGCGCGCATCGATCGGTACCATCCTTGAGCTTCTCCGACTTTCGGAAGGGTTAGGGTTAGGGTTAGGGATGAAAGCACATAGGAGAAAGAGATATTCTTGAATAACTTTTTTTGTGAAGGTCGGAGAGACTTGCAAGTAGGCTCTACCCCCACTAAATGGGGTTGCGCGCATCGATCGGTACCATCCTTGAGCTTCTCCGACTTTCGGAAGGGTTAGGGTTAGGGTTAGGGATGAAAGCACATAGGAGAAAGAGATATTCTTGAATAACTTTTTTTGTGAAGGTCGGAGAGACTTGGAAAGTGGTTGCATCTGGACTAATTTGGGTCCTGCAGATCGATTGGTACCATCCCCGAGCTTGTACGACCTTCGGAAGAGGTCGACCGACGAAATTCCCCCAAATCTGAGGAGATATTCTTGAATAACTTTTTTTGTGAAGGTCGGAGAGACTTGCAAGTAGGCTCTACCCCCACTAAATGGGGTAGCGCGCATCGATCGGTACCATCCTTGAGCTTCTCCGACTTTCGGAAGGGTTAGGGTTAGGGATGAAAGCACATAGGAGAAAGAGATATTCTTGAATAACTTTTTTTGTGAAGGTCGGAGAGACTTGCAAGTAGGCTCTACCCCCACTAAATGGGGTTGCGCGCATCGATCGGTACCATCCTTGAGCTTCTCCGACTTTCGGAAGGGTTAGGGTTAGGGTTAGGGATGAAAGCACATAGGAGAAAGAGATATTCTTGAATAACTTTTTTTGTGAAGGTCGGAGAGACTTGGAAAGTGGTTGCATCTGGACTAATTTGGGTCCTGCAGATCGATTGGTACCATCCCCGAGCTTGTACGACCTTCGGAAGAGGTCGACCGACGAAATTCCCCCAAATCTGAGGAGATATTCTTGAATAACTTTTTTTGTGAAGGTCGGAGAGACTTGCAAGTAGGCTCTACCCCCACTAAATGGGGTAGCGCGCATCGATCGGTACCATCCTTGAGCTTCTCCGACTTTCGGAAGGGTTAGGGTTAGGGTTAGGGATGAAAGCACATAGGAGAAAGAGATATTCTTGAATAACTTTTTTTGTGAAGGTCGGAGAGACTTGGAAAGTGGTTGCATCTGGACTAATTTGGGTCCTGCGGATCGATTGGTACCATCCCCGAGCTTGTACGACCTTCGTAAGAGGTCGACCGACGAAATTCCCCCAAATCTGAGGAGATATTCTTGAATAACTTTTTTTGTGAAGGTCGGAGAGACTTGCAAGTAGGCTCTACCCCCACTAAATGGGGTAGCGCGCATCGATCGGTACCATCCTTGAGCTTCTCCGACTTTCGGAAGGGTTAGGGTTAGGGTTAGGGATGAAAGCACATAGGAGAAAGAGATATTCTTGAATAACTTTTTTTGTGAAGGTCGGAGAGACTTGCAAGTAGGCTCTACTCCCACTAAATGGGGTAGCGCGCATCGATCGGTACCATCCTTGAGCTTCTCCGACTTTCGGAAGGGTTAGGGTTAGGGTTAGGGATGAAAGCACATAGGAGAAAGAGATATTCTAGAATAACTTTTTTTGTGAAGGTCGGAGAGACTTGCAAGTAGGCTCTACCCCCACTAAATGGGGTTGCGCGCATCGATCGGTACCATCCTTGAGCTTCTCCGACTTTCGGAAGGGTTAGGGTTAGGGTTAGGGATGAAAGCACATAGGAGAAAGAGATATTCTTGAATAACTTTTTTTGTGAAGGTCGGAGAGACTTGGAAAGTGGTTGCATCTGGACTAATTTGGGTCCTGCGGATCGATTGGTACCATCCCCGAGCTTGTACGACCTTCGGAAGAGGTCGACCGACGAAATTCCCCCAAATCTGAGGAGATATTCTTGAATAACTTTTTTTGTGAAGGTCGGAGAGACTTGCAAGTAGGCTCTACCCCCACTAAATGGGGTAGCGCACATCGATCGGTACCATCCTTGAGCTTCTCCGACTTTCGGAAGGGTTAGGGTTAGGGTTAGGGATGAAAGCACATAGGAGAAAGAGATATTCTTGAATAACTTTTTTTGTGAAGGTCGGAGAGACTTGCAAGTAGGCTCTACCCCCACTAAATGGGGTAGCGCGCATCGATCGGTACCATCCTTGAGCTTCTCCGACTTTCGGAAGGGTTAGGGTTAGGGTTAGGGATGAAAGCACATAGGAGAAAGAGATATTCTTGAATAACTTTTTTTGTGAAGGTCGGAGAGACTTGCAAGTAGGCTCTATCCCCACTAAATGGGGTAGCGCGCATCGATCGGTACCATCCTTGAGCTTCTCCGACTTTCGGAAGGGTTAGGGTTAGGGTTAGGGATGAAAGCACATAGGAGAAAGAGATATTCTTGAATAACTTTTTTTGTGAAGGTCGGAGAGACTTGGAAAGTGGTTGCATCTGGACTAATTTGGGTCCTGCGGATCGATTGGTACCATCCCCGAGCTTGTACGACCTTCGGAAGAGGTCGACCGACGAAATTCCCCCAAATCTGAGGAGATATTCTTGAATAACTTTTTTTGTGAAGGTCGGAGAGACTTGCAAGTAGGCTGTACCCCCACTAAATGGGGTAGCGCGCATCGATCGGTACCATCCTTGAGCTTCTCCGACTTTCGGAAGGGTTAGGGTTAGGGTTAGGGATGAAAGCACATAGGAGAAAGAGATATTCTTGAATAACTTTTTTTGTGAAGGTCGGAGAGACTTGCAAGTAGGCTCTACCCCCACTAAATGGGGTAGCGCGCATCGATCGGTACCATCCTTGAGCTTCTCCGACTTTCGGAAGGGTTAGGGTTAGGGTTAGGGATGAAAGCACATAGGAGAAAGAGATATTCTTGAATAACTTTTTTTGTGAAGGTCGGAGAGACTTGCAAGTAGGCTCTACCCCCACTAAATGGGGTTGCGCGCATCGATCGGTACCATCCTTGAGCTTCTCAGACTTTCGGAAGGGTTAGGGTTAGGGTTAGGGATGAAAGCACATAGGAGAAAGAGATATTCTTGAATAACTTTTTTTGTGAAGGTCGGAGAGACTTGGAAAGTGGTTGCATCTGGACTAATTTGGGTCCTGCGGATCGATTGGTACCATCCCCGAGCTTGTACGACCTTCGGAAGAGGTCGACCGACGAAATTCCCCCAAATCTGAGGAGATATTCTTGAATAACTTTTTTTGTGAAGGTCGGAGAGACTTGCAAGTAGGCTCTACCCCCACTAAATGGGGTAGCGCGCATCGATCGGTACCATCCTTGAGCTTCTCCGACTTTCGGAAGGGTTAGGGTTAGGGATGAAAGCACATAGGAGAAAGAGATATTCTTGAATAACTTTTTTTGTGAAGGTCGGAGAGACTTGCAAGTAGGCTCTACCCCCACTAAATGGGGTTGCGCGCATCGATCGGTACCATCCTTGAGCTTCTCCGACTTTCGGAAGGGTTAGGGTTAGGGTTAGGGATGAAAGCACATAGGAGAAAGAGATATTCTTGAATAACTTTTTTTGTGAAGGTCGGAAAGACTTGGAAAGTGGTTGCATCTGGACTAATTTGGGTCCTGCGGATCGATTGGTACCATCCCCGAGCTTGTACGACCTTCGGAAGAGGTCGACCGACGAAATTCCCCCAAATCTGAGGAGATATTCTTGAATAACTTTTTTTGTGAAGGTCGGAGAGACTTGCAAGTAGGCTCTACCCCCACTAAATGGGGTAGCGCGCATCGATCGGTACCATCCTTGAGCTTCTCCGACTTTCGGAAGGGTTAGGGTTAGGGTTAGGGATGAAAGCACATAGGAGAAAGAGATATTCTTGAATAACTTTTTTTGTGAAGGTCGGAGAGACTTGCAAGTAGGCTCTACCCCCACTAAATGGGGTAGCGCGCATCGATCGGTACCATCCTTGAGCTTCTCCGACTTTCGGAAGGGTTAGGGTTAGGGTTAGGGATGAAAGCACATAGGAGAAAGAGATATTCTTGAATAACTTTTTTTGTGAAGGTCGGAGAGACTTGCAAGTAGGCTCTACCCCCACTAAATGGGGTTGCGCGCATCGATCGGTACCATCCTTGAGCTTCTCCGACTTTCGGAAGGGTTAGGGTTAGGGTTAGGGATGAAAGCACATAGGAGAAAGAGATATTCTTGAATAACTTTTTTTGTGAAGGTCGGAGAGACTTGGAAAGTGGTTGCATCTGGACTAATTTGGGTCCTGCAGATCGATTGGTACCATCCCCGAGCTTGTACGACCTTCGGAAGAGGTCGACCGACGAAATTCCCCCAAATCTGAGGAGATATTCTTGAATAACTTTTTTTGTGAAGGTCGGAGAGACTTGCAAGTAGGCTCTACCCCCACTAAATGGGGTAGCGCGCATCGATCGGTACCATCCTTGAGCTTCTCCGACTTTCGGAAGGGTTAGGGTTAGGGATGAAAGCACATAGGAGAAAGAGATATTCTTGAATAACTTTTTTTGTGAAGGTCGGAGAGACTTGCAAGTAGGCTCTACCCCCACTAAATGGGGTTGCGCGCATCGATCGGTACCATCCTTGAGCTTCTCCGACTTTCGGAAGGGTTAGGGTTAGGGTTAGGGATGAAAGCACATAGGAGAAAGAGATATTCTTGAATAACTTTTTTTGTGAAGGTCGGAGAGACTTGGAAAGTGGTTGCATCTGGACTAATTTGGGTCCTGCAGATCGATTGGTACCATCCCCGAGCTTGTACGACCTTCGGAAGAGGTCGACCGACGAAATTCCCCCAAATCTGAGGAGATATTCTTGAATAACTTTTTTTGTGAAGGTCGGAGAGACTTGCAAGTAGGCTCTACCCCCACTAAATGGGGTAGCGCGCATCGATCGGTACCATCCTTGAGCTTCTCCGACTTTCGGAAGGGTTAGGGTTAGGGTTAGGGATGAAAGCACATAGGAGAAGAGATATTCTTGAATAACTTTTTTTGTGAAGGTCGGAGAGACTTGGAAAGTGGTTGCATCTGGACTAATTTGGGTCCTGCGGATCGATTGGTACCATCCCCGAGCTTGTACGACCTTCGTAAGAGGTCGACCGACGAAATTCCCCCAAATCTGAGGAGATATTCTTGAATAACTTTTTTTGTGAAGGTCGGAGAGACTTGCAAGTAGGCTCTACCCCCACTAAATGGGGTAGCGCGCATCGATCGGTACCATCCTTGAGCTTCTCCGACTTTCGGAAGGGTTAGGGTTAGGGTTAGGGATGAAAGCACATAGGAGAAAGAGATATTCTTGAATAACTTTTTTTGTGAAGGTCGGAGAGACTTGCAAGTAGGCTCTACTCCCACTAAATGGGGTAGCGCGCATCGATCGGTACCATCCTTGAGCTTCTCCGACTTTCGGAAGGGTTAGGGTTAGGGTTAGGGATGAAAGCACATAGGAGAAAGAGATATTCTAGAATAACTTTTTTTGTGAAGGTCGGAGAGACTTGCAAGTAGGCTCTACCCCCACTAAATGGGGTTGCGCGCATCGATCGGTACCATCCTTGAGCTTCTCCGACTTTCGGAAGGGTTAGGGTTAGGGTTAGGGATGAAAGCACATAGGAGAAAGAGATATTCTTGAATAACTTTTTTTGTGAAGGTCGGAGAGACTTGGAAAGTGGTTGCATCTGGACTAATTTGGGTCCTGCGGATCGATTGGTACCATCCCCGAGCTTGTACGACCTTCGGAAGAGGTCGACCGACGAAATTCCCCCAAATCTGAGGAGATATTCTTGAATAACTTTTTTTGTGAAGGTCGGAGAGACTTGCAAGTAGGCTCTACCCCCACTAAATGGGGTAGCGCACATCGATCGGTACCATCCTTGAGCTTCTCCGACTTTCGGAAGGGTTAGGGTTAGGGTTAGGGATGAAAGCACATAGGAGAAAGAGATATTCTTGAATAACTTTTTTTGTGAAGGTCGGAGAGACTTGCAAGTAGGCTCTACCCCCACTAAATGGGGTAGCGCGCATCGATCGGTACCATCCTTGAGCTTCTCCGACTTTCGGAAGGGTTAGGGTTAGGGTTAGGGATGAAAGCACATAGGAGAAAGAGATATTCTTGAATAACTTTTTTTGTGAAGGTCGGAGAGACTTGCAAGTAGGCTCTACCCCCACTAAATGGGGTTGCGCGCATCGATCGGTACCATCCTTGAGCTTCTCAGACTTTCGGAAGGGTTAGGGTTAGGGTTAGGGATGAAAGCACATAGGAGAAAGAGATATTCTTGAATAACTTTTTTTGTGAAGGTCGGAGAGACTTGGAAAGTGGTTGCATCTGGACTAATTTGGGTCCTGCGGATCGATTGGTACCATCCCCGAGCTTGTACGACCTTCGGAAGAGGTCGACCGACGAAATTCCCCCAAATCTGAGGAGATATTCTTGAATAACTTTTTTTGTGAAGGTCGGAGAGACTTGCAAGTAGGCTCTACCCCCACTAAATGGGGTAGCGCGCATCGATCGGTACCATCCTTGAGCTTCTCCGACTTTCGGAAGGGTTAGGGTTAGGGATGAAAGCACATAGGAGAAAGAGATATTCTTGAATAACTTTTTTTGTGAAGGTCGGAGAGACTTGCAAGTAGGCTCTACCCCCACTAAATGGGGTTGCGCGCATCGATCGGTACCATCCTTGAGCTTCTCCGACTTTCGGAAGGGTTAGGGTTAGGGTTAGGGATGAAAGCACATAGGAGAAAGAGATATTCTTGAATAACTTTTTTTGTGAAGGTCGGAAAGACTTGGAAAGTGGTTGCATCTGGACTAATTTGGGTCCTGCGGATCGATTGGTACCATCCCCGAGCTTGTACGACCTTCGGAAGAGGTCGACCGACGAAATTCCCCCAAATCTGAGGAGATATTCTTGAATAACTTTTTTTGTGAAGGTCGGAGAGACTTGCAAGTAGGCTCTACCCCCACTAAATGGGGTAGCGCGCATCGATCGGTACCATCCTTGAGCTTCTCCGACTTTCGGAAGGGTTAGGGTTAGGGTTAGGGATGAAAGCACATAGGAGAAAGAGATATTCTTGAATAACTTTTTTTGTGAAGGTCGGAGAGACTTGCAAGTAGGCTCTACCCCCACTAAATGGGGTAGCGCGCATCGATCGGTACCATCCTTGAGCTTCTCCGACTTTCGGAAGGGTTAGGGTTAGGGTTAGGGATGAAAGCACATAGGAGAAAGAGATATTCTTGAATAACTTTTTTTGTGAAGGTCGGAGAGACTTGCAAGTAGGCTCTACCCC
This sequence comes from Limanda limanda, assembly GCF_963576545.1. Classification (NCBI taxonomy): domain Eukaryota; kingdom Metazoa; phylum Chordata; class Actinopteri; order Pleuronectiformes; family Pleuronectidae; genus Limanda; species Limanda limanda. The sequence continues at coordinate 372,824 of NW_026870604.1, forward strand.
CACTAAATGGGGTTGCGCGCATCGATCGGTACCATCCTTGAGCTTCTCCGACTTTCGGAAGGGTTAGGGTTAGGGTTAGGGATGAAAGCACATAGGAGAAAGAGATATTCTTGAATAACTTTTTTTGTGAAGGTCGGAGAGACTTGGAAAGTGGTTGCATCTGGACTAATTTGGGTCCTGCAGATCGATTGGTACCATCCCCGAGCTTGTACGACCTTCGGAAGAGGTCGACCGACGAAATTCCCCCAAATCTGAGGAGATATTCTTGAATAACTTTTTTTGTGAAGGTCGGAGAGACTTGCAAGTAGGCTCTACCCCCACTAAATGGGGTAGCGCGCATCGATCGGTACCATCCTTGAGCTTCTCCGACTTTCGGAAGGGTTAGGGTTAGGGATGAAAGCACATAGGAGAAAGAGATATTCTTGAATAACTTTTTTTGTGAAGGTCGGAGAGACTTGCAAGTAGGCTCTACCCCCACTAAATGGGGTTGCGCGCATCGATCGGTACCATCCTTGAGCTTCTCCGACTTTCGGAAGGGTTAGGGTTAGGGTTAGGGATGAAAGCACATAGGAGAAAGAGATATTCTTGAATAACTTTTTTTGTGAAGGTCGGAGAGACTTGGAAAGTGGTTGCATCTGGACTAATTTGGGTCCTGCAGATCGATTGGTACCATCCCCGAGCTTGTACGACCTTCGGAAGAGGTCGACCGACGAAATTCCCCCAAATCTGAGGAGATATTCTTGAATAACTTTTTTTGTGAAGGTCGGAGAGACTTGCAAGTAGGCTCTACCCCCACTAAATGGGGTAGCGCGCATCGATCGGTACCATCCTTGAGCTTCTCCGACTTTCGGAAGGGTTAGGGTTAGGGTTAGGGATGAAAGCACATAGGAGAAAGAGATATTCTTGAATAACTTTTTTTGTGAAGGTCGGAGAGACTTGGAAAGTGGTTGCATCTGGACTAATTTGGGTCCTGCGGATCGATTGGTACCATCCCCGAGCTTGTACGACCTTCGTAAGAGGTCGACCGACGAAATTCCCCCAAATCTGAGGAGATATTCTTGAATAACTTTTTTTGTGAAGGTCGGAGAGACTTGCAAGTAGGCTCTACCCCCACTAAATGGGGTAGCGCGCATCGATCGGTACCATCCTTGAGCTTCTCCGACTTTCGGAAGGGTTAGGGTTAGGGTTAGGGATGAAAGCACATAGGAGAAAGAGATATTCTTGAATAACTTTTTTTGTGAAGGTCGGAGAGACTTGCAAGTAGGCTCTACTCCCACTAAATGGGGTAGCGCGCATCGATCGGTACCATCCTTGAGCTTCTCCGACTTTCGGAAGGGTTAGGGTTAGGGTTAGGGATGAAAGCACATAGGAGAAAGAGATATTCTAGAATAACTTTTTTTGTGAAGGTCGGAGAGACTTGCAAGTAGGCTCTACCCCCACTAAATGGGGTTGCGCGCATCGATCGGTACCATCCTTGAGCTTCTCCGACTTTCGGAAGGGTTAGGGTTAGGGTTAGGGATGAAAGCACATAGGAGAAAGAGATATTCTTGAATAACTTTTTTTGTGAAGGTCGGAGAGACTTGGAAAGTGGTTGCATCTGGACTAATTTGGGTCCTGCGGATCGATTGGTACCATCCCCGAGCTTGTACGACCTTCGGAAGAGGTCGACCGACGAAATTCCCCCAAATCTGAGGAGATATTCTTGAATAACTTTTTTTGTGAAGGTCGGAGAGACTTGCAAGTAGGCTCTACCCCCACTAAATGGGGTAGCGCACATCGATCGGTACCATCCTTGAGCTTCTCCGACTTTCGGAAGGGTTAGGGTTAGGGTTAGGGATGAAAGCACATAGGAGAAAGAGATATTCTTGAATAACTTTTTTTGTGAAGGTCGGAGAGACTTGCAAGTAGGCTCTACCCCCACTAAATGGGGTAGCGCGCATCGATCGGTACCATCCTTGAGCTTCTCCGACTTTCGGAAGGGTTAGGGTTAGGGTTAGGGATGAAAGCACATAGGAGAAAGAGATATTCTTGAATAACTTTTTTTGTGAAGGTCGGAGAGACTTGCAAGTAGGCTCTACCCCCACTAAATGGGGTTGCGCGCATCGATCGGTACCATCCTTGAGCTTCTCAGACTTTCGGAAGGGTTAGGGTTAGGGTTAGGGATGAAAGCACATAGGAGAAAGAGATATTCTTGAATAACTTTTTTTGTGAAGGTCGGAGAGACTTGGAAAGTGGTTGCATCTGGACTAATTTGGGTCCTGCGGATCGATTGGTACCATCCCCGAGCTTGTACGACCTTCGGAAGAGGTCGACCGACGAAATTCCCCCAAATCTGAGGAGATATTCTTGAATAACTTTTTTTGTGAAGGTCGGAGAGACTTGCAAGTAGGCTCTACCCCCACTAAATGGGGTAGCGCGCATCGATCGGTACCATCCTTGAGCTTCTCCGACTTTCGGAAGGGTTAGGGTTAGGGATGAAAGCACATAGGAGAAAGAGATATTCTTGAATAACTTTTTTTGTGAAGGTCGGAGAGACTTGCAAGTAGGCTCTACCCCCACTAAATGGGGTTGCGCGCATCGATCGGTACCATCCTTGAGCTTCTCCGACTTTCGGAAGGGTTAGGGTTAGGGTTAGGGATGAAAGCACATAGGAGAAAGAGATATTCTTGAATAACTTTTTTTGTGAAGGTCGGAGAGACTTGGAAAGTGGTTGCATCTGGACTAATTTGGGTCCTGCGGATCGATTGGTACCATCCCCGAGCTTGTACGACCTTCGGAAGAGGTCGACCGACGAAATTCCCCCAAATCTGAGGAGATATTCTTGAATAACTTTTTTTGTGAAGGTCGGAGAGACTTGCAAGTAGGCTGTACCCCCACTAAATGGGGTAGCGCGCATCGATCGGTACCATCCTTGAGCTTCTCCGACTTTCGGAAGGGTTAGGGTTAGGGTTAGGGATGAAAGCACATAGGAGAAAGAGATATTCTTGAATAACTTTTTTTGTGAAGGTCGGAGAGACTTGCAAGTAGGCTCTACCCCCACTAAATGGGGTAGCGCGCATCGATCGGTACCATCCTTGAGCTTCTCCGACTTTCGGAAGGGTTAGGGTTAGGGTTAGGGATGAAAGCACATAGGAGAAAGAGATATTCTTGAATAACTTTTTTTGTGAAGGTCGGAGAGACTTGCAAGTAGGCTCTACCCCCACTAAATGGGGTTGCGCGCATCGATCGGTACCATCCTTGAGCTTCTCCGACTTTCGGAAGGGTTAGGGTTAGGGTTAGGGATGAAAGCACATAGGAGAAAGAGATATTCTTAAATAACTTTTTTTGTGAAGGTCGGAGAGACTTGGAAAGTGGTTGCATCTGGACTAATTTGGGTCCTGCGGATCGATTGGTACCATCCCCGAGCTTGTACGACCTTCGGAAGAGGTCGACCGACGAAATTCCCCCAAATCTGAGGAGATATTCTTGAATAACTTTTTTTGTGAAGGTCGGAGAGACTTGCAAGTAGGCTGTACCCCCACTAAATGGGGTAGCGCGCATCGATCGGTACCATCCTTGAGCTTCTCCGACTTTCGGAAGGGTTAGGGTTAGGGATGAAAGCACATAGGAGAAAGAGATATTCTTGAATAACTTTTTTTGTGAAGGTCGGAGAGACTTGCAAGTAGGCTCTACCCCCACTAAATGGGGTTGCGCGCATCGATCGGTACCATCCTTGAGCTTCTCCGACTTTCGGAAGGGTTAGGGTTAGGGTTAGGGATGAAAGCATATAGGAGAAAGAGATATTCTTGAATAACTTTTTTTGTGAAGGTCGGAGAGACTTGGAAAGTGGTTGCATCTGGACTAATTTGGGTCCTGCGGATCGATTGGTACCATCCCCGAGCTTGTACGACCTTCGGAAGAGGTCGACCGACGAAATTCCCCCAAATCTGAGGAGATATTCTTGAATAACTTTTTTTGTGAAGGTCGGAGAGACTTGCAAGTAGGCTCTACCCCCACTAAATGGGGTAGCGCGCATCGATCGGTACCATCCTTGAGCTTCTCCGACTTTCGGAAGGGTTAGGGTTAGGGTTAGGGATGAAAGCACATAGGAGAAAGAGATATTCTTGAATAACTTTTTTTGTGAAGGTCGGAGAGACTTGCAAGTAGGCTCTACCCCCACTAAATGGGGTAGCGCGCATCGATCGGTACCATCCTTGAGCTTCTCCGACTTTCGGAAGGGTTAGGGTTAGGGTTAGGGATGAAAGCACATAGGAGAAAGAGATATTCTTGAATAACTTTTTTTGTGAAGGTCGGAGAGACTTGGAAAGTGGTTGCATCTGGACTAATTTGGGTCCTGCAGATCGATTGGTACCATCCCCGAGCTTGTACGACCTTCGGAAGAGGTCGACCGACGAAATTCCCCCAAATCTGAGGAGATATTCTTGAATAACTTTTTTTGTGAAGGTCGGAGAGACTTGCAAGTAGGCTCTACCCCCACTAAATGGGGTTGCGCGCATCGATCGGTACCATCCTTGAGCTTCTCCGACTTTCGGAAGGGTTAGGGTTAGGGTTAGGGATGAAAGCACATAGGAGAAAGAGATATTCTTGAATAACTTTTTTTGTGAAGGTCGGAGAGACTTGCAAGTAGGCTCTACCCCCACTAAATGGGGTAGCGCGCATCGATCGGTACCATCCTTGAGCTTCTCCGACTTTCGGAAGGGTTAGGGATAGGGATGAAAGCACATAGGAGAAAGAGATATTCTTGAATAACTTTTTTTGTGAAGGTCGGAGAGACTTGCAAGTAGGCTCTACCCCCACTAAATGGGGTAGCGCGCATCGATCGGTACCATTCTTGAGCTTCTCCGACTTTCGGAAGGGTTAGGGTTAGGGTTAGGGATGAAAGCACATAGGAGAAAGAGATATTCTTGAATAACTTTTTTTGTGAAGGTCGGAGAGACTTGCAAGTAGGCTCTACCCCCACTAAATGGGGTAGCGCGCATCGATCGGTACCATCCTTGAGCTTCTCCGACTTTCGGAAGGGTTAGGGTTAGGGATGAAAGCACATAGGAGAAAGAGATATTCTTGAATAACGTTTTTTGTGAAGGTCGGAGAGACTTGGAAAGTGGTTGCATCTGGACTAATTTGGGTCCTGCGGATCGATTGGTACCATCCCCGAGCTTGTACGACCTTCGGAAGAGGTCGACCGACGAAATTCCCCCAAATCTGAGGAGATATTCTTGAATAACTTTTTTTGTGAAGGTCGGAGAGACTTGCAAGTAGGCTCTACCCCCACTAAATGGGGTAGCGCGCATCGATCGGTACCATCCTTGAGCTTCTCCGACTTTCGGAAGGGTTAGGGTTAGGGTTAGGGATGAAAGCACATAGGAGAAAGAGATATTCTTGAATAACGTTTTTTGTGAAGGTCGGAGAGACTTGGAAAGTGGTTGCATCTGGACTAATTTGGGTCCTGCGGATCGATTGGTACCATCCCCGAGCTTGTACGACCTTCGGAAGAGGTCGACCGACGAAATTCCCCCAAATCTGAGGAGATATTCTTGAATAACTTTTTTTGTGAAGGTCGGAGAGACTTGCAAGTAGGCTCTACCCCCACTAAATGGGGTAGCGCGCATCGATCGGTACCATCCTTGAGCTTCTCCGACTTTCGGAAGGGTTAGGGTTAGGGTTAGGGATGAAAGCACATAGGAGAAAGAGATATTCTTGAATAACTTTTTTTGTGAAGGTCCGAGAGACTTGCAAGTAGGCTCTACCCCCACTAAATGGGGTAACGCGCATCGATCGGTACCATCCTTGAGCTTCTCCGACTTTCGGAAGGGTTAGGGTTAGGGTTAGGGATGAAAGCACATAGGAGAAAGAGATATTCTTGAATAACTTTTTTTGTGAAGGTCGGAGAGACTTGCAAGTAGGCTCTACCCCCACTAAATGGGGTAGCGCGCATCGATCGGTACCATCCTTGAGCTTCTCCGACTTTCGGAAGGGTTAGGGTTAGGGTTAGGGATGAAAGCACATAGGAGAAAGAGATATTCTTGAATAACTTTTTTTGTGAAGGTCGGAGAGACTTGGAAAGTGGTTGCATCTGGACTAATTTGGGTCCTGCGGATCTATTGGTACCATCCCCGAGCTTGTACGACCTTCGGAAGAGGTCGACCGACGAAATTCCCCCAAATCTGAGGAGATATTCTTGAATAACTTTTTTTGTGAAGGTCGGAGAGACTTGCAAGTAGGCTCTACCCCCACTAAATGGGGTAGCGCGCATCGATCGGTACCATCCTTGAGCTTCTCCGACTTTCGGAAGGGTTAGGGTTAGGGTTAGGGATGAAAGCACATAGGAGAAAGAGATATTCTTGAATAACTTTTTTTGTGAAGGTCCGAGAGACTTGCAAGTAGGCTCTACCCCCACTAAATGGGGTAACGCGCATCGATCGGTACCATCCTTGAGCTTCTCCGACTTTCGGAAGGGTTAGGGTTAGGGATGAAAGCACATAGGAGAAAGAGATATTCTTGAATAACTTTTTTTGTGAAGGTCGGAGAGACTTGCAAGTAGGCTCTACCCCCACTAAATGGGGTAGCGCGCATCGATCGGTACCATCCTTGAGCTTCTCCGACTTTCGGAAGGGTTAGGGTTAGGGTTAGGGATGAAAGCACATAGGAGAAAGAGATATTCTTGAATAACTTTTTTTGTGAAGGTCGGAGAGACTTGCAAGTAGGCTCTACCCCCACTAAATGGGGTAGCGCGCATCGATCAGTACCATCCTTGAGCTTCTCCGACTTTCGGAAGGGTTAGGGTTAGGGTTAGGGATGAAAGCACATAGGAGAAAGAGATATTCTTGAATAACTTTTTTTGTGAAGGTCGGAGAGACTTGGAAAGTGGTTGCATCTGTACTAATTTGGGTCCTGCAGATCGATTGGTACCATCCCCGAGCTTGTACGACCTTCGGAAGAGGTCGACCGACGAAATTCCCCCAAATCTGAGGAGATATTCTTGAATAACTTTTTTTGTGAAGGTCGGAGAGACTTGCAAGTAGGCTCTACCCCCACTAAATGGGGTTGCGCGCATCGATCGGTACCATCCTTGAGCTTCTCCGACTTTCGGAAGGGTTAGGGTTAGGGATGAAAGCACATAGGAGAAAGAGATATTCTTGAATAACTTTTTTTGTGAAGGTCGGAGAGACTTGCAAGTAGGCTCTACCCCCACTAAATGGGGTAGCGCGCATCGATCGGTACCATCCTTGAGCTTCTCCGACTTTCGGAAGGGTTAGGGTTAGGGATGAAAGCACATAGGAGAAAGAGATATTCTTGAATAACTTTTTTTGTGAAGGTCGGAGAGACTTGCAAGTAGGCTCTACCCCCACTAAATGGGGTTGCGCGCATCGATCGGTACCATCCTTGAGCTTCTCCGACTTTCGGAAGGGTTAGGGTTAGGGTTAGGGATGAAAGCACATAGGAGAAAGAGATATTCTTGAATAACTTTTTTTGTGAAGGTCGGAGAGACTTGGAAAGTGGTTGCATCTGGACTAATTTGGGTCCTGCGGATCGATTGGTACCATCCCCGAGCTTGTACGACCTTCGGAAGAGGTCGACCGACGAAATTCCCCCAAATCTGAGGAGATATTCTTGAATAACTTTTTTTGTGAAGGTCGGAGAGACTTGCAAGTAGGCTCTACCCCCACTAAATGGGGTAGCGCGCATCGATCGGTACCATCCTTGAGCTTCTCCGACTTTCGGAAGGGTTAGGGTTAGGGTTAGGGATGAAAGCACATAGGAGAAAGAGATATTCTTGAATAACCTTTTTTGTGAAGGTCGGAGAGACTTGCAAGTAGGCTCTACCCCCACTAAATGGGGTAGCGCGCATCGATCGGTACCATCCTTGAGCTTCTCCGACTTTCGGAAGGGTTAGGGTTAGGGTTAGGGATGAAAGCACATAGGAGAAAGAGATATTCTTGAATAACTTTTTTTGTGAAGGTCGGAGAGACTTGGAAAGTGGTTGCATCTGGACTAATTTGGGTCCTGCGGATCGATTGGTACCATCCCCGAGCTTGTACGACCTTCGGAAGAGGTCGACCGACGAAATTCCCCCAAATCTGAGGAGATATTCTTGAATAACTTTTTTTGTGAAGGTCGGAGAGACTTGCAAGTAGGCTCTACCCCCACTAAATGGGGTAGCGCGCATCGATCGGTACCATCCTTGAGCTTCTCCGACTTTCGGAAGGGTTAGGGTTAGGGTTAGGGATGAAAGCACATAGGAGAAAGAGATATTCTTGAATAACGTTTTTTGTGAAGGTCGGAGAGACTTGGAAAGTGGTTGCATCTGGACTAATTTGGGTCCTGCGGATCGATTGGTACCATCCCCGAGCTTGTACGACCTTCGGAAGAGGTCGACCGACGAAATTCCCCCAAATCTGAGGAGATATTCTTGAATAACTTTTTTTGTGAAGGTCGGAGAGACTTGCAAGTAGGCTCTACCCCCACTAAATGGGGTAGCGCGCATCGATCGGTACCATCCTTGAGCTTCTCCGACTTTCGGAAGGGTTAGGGTTAGGGTTAGGGATGAAAGCACATAGGAGAAAGAGATATTCTTGAATAACTTTTTTTGTGAAGGTCGGAGAGACTTGCAAGTAGGCTCTACCCCCACTAAATGGGGTAGCGCGCATCGATCGGTACCATCCTTGAGCTTCTCCGACTTTCGGAAGGGTTAGGGTTAGGGTTAGGGATGAAAGCACATAGGAGAAAGAGATATTCTTGAATAACTTTTTTTGTGAAGGTCGGAGAGACTTGGAAAGTGGTTGCATCTGGACTAAATTGGGTCCTGCAGATCGATTGGTACCATCCCCGAGCTTGTACGACCTTCGGAAGAGGTCGACCGACGAAATTCCCCCAAATCTGAGGAGATATTCTTGAATAACTTTTTTTGTGAAGGTCGGAGAGACTTGCAAGTAGGCTCTACCCCCACTAAATGGGGTTGCGCGCATCGATCGGTACCATCCTTGAGCTTCTCCGACTTTCGGAAGGGTTAGGGTTAGGGATGAAAGCACATAGGAGAAAGAGATATTCTTGAATAACTTTTTTTGTGAAGGTCGGAGAGACTTGCAAGTAGGCTCTACCCCCACTAAATGGGGTAGCGCGCATCGATCGGTACCATCCTTGAGCTTCTCCGACTTTCGGAAGGGTTAGGGTTAGGGATGAAAGCACATAGGAGAAAGAGATATTCTTGAATAACTTTTTTTGTGAATGTCGGAGAGACTTGCAAGTAGGCTCTACCCCCACTAAATGGGGTAGCGCGCATCGATCGGTACCATCCTTGAGCTTCTCCGACTTTCGGAAGGGTTAGGGTTAGGGTTAGGGATGAAAGCACATAGGAGAAAGAGATATTCTTGAATAACTTTTTTTGTGAAGGTCGGAGAGACTTGCAAGTAGGCTCTACCCCCACTAAATGGGGTAGCGCGCATCGATCGGTACCATCCTTGAGCTTCTCCGACTTTCGGAAGGGTTAGGGTTAGGGTTAGGGATGAAAGCACATAGGAGAAAGAGATATTCTTGAATAACTTTTTTTGTGAAGGTCGGAGAGACTTGGAAAGTGGTTGCATCTGGACTAATTTGGGTCCTGCGGATCGATTGGTACCATCCCCGAGCTTGTACGACCTTCGGAAGAGGTCGACCGACGAAATTCCCCCAAATCTGAGGAGATATTCTTGAATAACTTTTTTTGTGAAGGTCGGAGAGACTTGCAAGTAGGCTCTACCCCCACTAAATGGGGTAGCGCGCATCGATCGGTACCATCCTTGAGCTTCTCCGACTTTCGGAAGGGTTAGGGTTAGGGATGAAAGCACATAGGAGAAAGAGATATTCTTGAATAACGTTTTTTGTGAAGGTCGGAGAGACTTGGAAAGTGGTTGCATCTGGACTAATTTGGGTCCTGCGGATCGATTGGTACCATCCCCGAGCTTGTACGACCTTCGGAAGAGGTCGACCGACGAAATTCCCCCAAATCTGAGGAGATATTCTTGAATAACTTTTTTTGTGAAGGTCGGAGAGACTTGCAAGTAGGCTCTACCCCCACTAAATGGGGTAGCGCGCATCGATCGGTACCATCCCTGAGCTTCTCCGACTTTCGGAAGGGTTAGGGTTAGGGTTAGGGATGAAAGCACATAGGAGAAAGAGATATTCTTGAATAACTTTTTTTGTGAAGGTCCGAGAGACTTGCAAGTAGGCTCTACCCCCACTAAATGGGGTAGCGCGCATCGATCGGTACCATCCTTGAGCTTCTCCGACTTTCGGAAGGGTTAGGGTTAGGGTTAGGGATGAAAGCACATAGGAGAAAGAGATATTCTTGAATAACTTTTTTTGTGAAGGTCGGAGAGACTTGCAAGTAGGCTCTACCCCCACTAAATGGGGTAGCGCGCATCGATCGGTACCATCCTTGAGCTTCTCCGACTTTCGGAAGGGTTAGGGTTAGGGTTAGGGATGAAAGCACATAGGAGAAAGAGATATTCTTGAATAACTTTTTTTGTGAAGGTCGGAGAGACTTGCAAGTAGGCTCTACCCCCACTAAATGGGGTAGCGCGCATCGATCGGTACCATCCTTGAGCTTCTCCGACTTTCGGAAGGGTTAGGGTTAGGGTTAGGGATGAAAGCACATAGGAGAAAGAGATATTCTTGAATAACTTTTTTTGTGAAGGTCGGAGAGACTTGGAAAGTGGTTGCATCTGGACTAATTTGGGTCCTGCAGATCGATTGGTACCATCCCCGAGCTTGTACGACCTTCGGAAGAGGTCGACCGACGAAATTCCCCCAAATCTGAGGAGATATTCTTGAATAACTTTTTTTGTGAAGGTCGGAGAGACTTGCAAGTAGGCTCTACCCCCACTAAATGGGGTTGCGCGCATCGATCGGTACCATCCTTGAGCTTCTCCGACTTTCGGAAGGGTTAGGGTTAGGGTTAGGGATGAAAGCACATAGGAGAAAGAGATATTCTTGAATAACTTTTTTTGTGAAGGTCGGAGAGACTTGCAAGTAGGCTCTACCCCCACTAAATGGGGTAGCGCGCATCGATCGGTACCATCCTTGAGCTTCTCCGACTTTCGGAAGGGTTAGGGATAGGGATGAAAGCACATAGGAGAAAGAGATATTCTTGAATAACTTTTTTTGTGAAGGTCGGAGAGACTTGCAAGTAGGCTCTACCCCCACTAAATGGGGTAGCGCGCATCGATCGGTACCATCCTTGAGCTTCTCCGACTTTCGGAAGGGTTAGGGTTAGGGTTAGGGATGAAAGCACATAGGAGAAAGAGATATTCTTGAATAACTTTTTTTGTGAAGGTCGGAGAGACTTGCAAGTAGGCTCTACCCCCACTAAATGGGGTAGCGCGCATCGATCGGTACCATCCTTGAGCTTCTCCGACTTTCGGAAGGGTTAGGGTTAGGGATGAAAGCACATAGGAGAAAGAGATATTCTTGAATAACGTTTTTTGTGAAGGTCGGAGAGACTTGGAAAGTGGTTGCATCTGGACTAATTTGGGTCCTGCGGATCGATTGGTACCATCCCCGAGCTTGTACGACCTTCGGAAGAGGTCGACCGACAAAATTCCCCCAAATCTGAGGAGATATTCTTGAATAACTTTTTTTGTGAAGGTCGGAGAGACTTGCAAGTAGGCTCTACCCCCACTAAATGGGGTAGCGCGCATCGATCGGTACCATCCTTGAGCTTCTCCGACTTTCGGAAGGGTTAGGGTTAGGGTTAGGGATGAAAGCACATAGGAGAAAGAGATATTCTTGAATAACGTTTTTTGTGAAGGTCGGAGAGACTTGGAAAGTGGTTGCATCTGGACTAATTTGGGTCCTGCGGATCGATTGGTACCATCCCCGAGCTTGTACGACCTTCGGAAGAGGTCGACCGACGAAATTCCCCCAAATCTGAGGAGATATTCTTGAATAACTTTTTTTGTGAAGGTCGGAGAGACTTGCAAGTAGGCTCTACCCCCACTAAATGGGGTAGCGCGCATCGATCGGTACCATCCTTGAGCTTCTCCGACTTTCGGAAGGGTTAGGGTTAGGGTTAGGGATGAAAGCACATAGGAGAAAGAGATATTCTTGAATAACTTTTTTTGTGAAGGTCCGAGAGACTTGCAAGTAGGCTCTACCCCCACTAAATGGGGTAACGCGCATCGATCGGTACCATCCTTGAGCTTCTCCGACTTTCGGAAGGGTTAGGGTTAGGGTTAGGGATGAAAGCACATAGGAGAAAGAGATATTCTTGAATAACTTTTTTTGTGAAGGTCGGAGAGACTTGCAAGTAGGCTCTACCCCCACTAAATGGGGTAGCGCGCATCGATCGGTACCATCCTTGAGCTTCTCCGACTTTCGGAAGGGTTAGGGTTAGGGTTAGGGATGAAAGCACATAGGAGAAAGAGATATTCTTGAATAACTTTTTTTGTGAAGGTCGGAGAGACTTGGAAAGTGGTTGCATCTGGACTAATTTGGGTCCTGCGGATCGATTGGTACCATCCCCGAGCTTGTACGACCTTCGGAAGAGGTCGACCGACGAAATTCCCCCAAATCTGAGGAGATATTCTTGAATAACTTTTTTTGTGAAGGTCGGAGAGACTTGCAAGTAGGCTCTACCCCCACTAAATGGGGTAGCGCGCATCGATCGGTACCATCCTTGAGCTTCTCCGACTTTCGGAAGGGTTAGGGTTAGGGTTAGGGATGAAAGCACATAGGAGAAAGAGATATTCTTGAATAACTTTTTTTGTGAAGGTCCGAGAGACTTGCAAGTAGGCTCTACCCCCACTAAATGGGGTAACGCGCATCGATCGGTACCATCCTTGAGCTTCTCCGACTTTCGGAAGGGTTAGGGTTAGGGTTAGGGATGAAAGCACATAGGAGAAAGAGATATTCTTGAATAACTTTTTTTGTGAAGGTCGGAGAGACTTGCAAGTAGGCTCTACCCCCACTAAATGGGGTAGCGCGCATCGATCGGTACCATCCTTGAGCTTCTCCGACTTTCGGAAGGGTTAGGGTTAGGGTTAGGGATGAAAGCACATAGGAGAAAGAGATATTCTTGAATAACTTTTTTTGTGAAGGTCGGAGAGACTTGCAAGTAGGCTCTACCCCCACTAAATGGGGTAGCGCGCATCGATCAGTACCATCCTTGAGCTTCTCCGACTTTCGGAAGGGTTAGGGTTAGGGTTAGGGATGAAAGCACATAGGAGAAAGAGATATTCTTGAATAACTTTTTTTGTGAAGGTCGGAGAGACTTGGAAAGTGGTTGCATCTGTACTAATTTGGGTCCTGCAGATCGATTGGTACCATCCCCGAGCTTGTACGACCTTCGGAAGAGGTCGACCGACGAAATTCCCCCAAATCTGAGGAGATATTCTTGAATAACTTTTTTTGTGAAGGTCGGAGAGACTTGCAAGTAGGCTCTACCCCCACTAAATGGGGTTGCGCGCATCGATCGGTACCATCCTTGAGCTTCTCCGACTTTCGGAAGGGTTAGGGTTAGGGTTAGGGATGAAAGCACATAGGAGAAAGAGATATTCTTGAATAACTTTTTTTGTGAAGGTCGGAGAGACTTGCAAGTAGGCTCTACCCCCACTAAATGGGGTAGCGCGCATCGATCGGTACCATCCTTGAGCTTCTCCGACTTTCGGAAGGGTTAGGGTTAGGGATGAAAGCACATAGGAGAAAGAGATATTCTTGAATAACTTTTTTTGTGAAGGTCGGAGAGACTTGCAAGTAGGCTCTACCCCCACTAAATGGGGTTGCGCGCATCGATCGGTACCATCCTTGAGCTTCTCCGACTTTCGGAAGGGTTAGGGTTAGGGTTAGGGATGAAAGCACATAGGAGAAAGAGATATTCTTGAATAACTTTTTTTGTGAAGGTCGGAGAGACTTGGAAAGTGGTTGCATCTGGACTAATTTGGGTCCTGCGGATCGATTGGTACCATCCCCGAGCTTGTACGACCTTCGGAAGAGGTCGACCGACGAAATTCCCCCAAATCTGAGGAGATATTCTTGAATAACTTTTTTTGTGAAGGTCGGAGAGACTTGCAAGTAGGCTCTACCCCCACTAAATGGGGTAGCGCGCATCGATCGGTACCATCCTTGAGCTTCTCCGACTTTCGGAAGGGTTAGGGTTAGGGTTAGGGATGAAAGCACATAGGAGAAAGAGATATTCTTGAATAACTTTTTTTGTGAAGGTCGGAGAGACTTGCAAGTAGGCTCTACCCCCACTAAATGGGGTAGCGCGCATCGATCAGTACCATCCTTGAGCTTCTCCGACTTTCGGAAGGGTTAGGGTTAGGGTTAGGGATGAAAGCACATAGGAGAAAGAGATATTCTTGAATAACTTTTTTTGTGAAGGTCGGAGAGACTTGGAAAGTGGTTGCATCTGTACTAATTTGGGTCCTGCAGATCGATTGGTACCATCCCCGAGCTTGTACGACCTTCGGAAGAGGTCGACCGACGAAATTCCCCCAAATCTGAGGAGATATTCTTGAATAACTTTTTTTGTGAAGGTCGGAGAGACTTGCAAGTAGGCTCTACCCCCACTAAATGGGGTTGCGCGCATCGATCGGTACCATCCTTGAGCTTCTCCGACTTTCGGAAGGGTTAGGGTTAGGGTTAGGGATGAAAGCACATAGGAGAAAGAGATATTCTTGAATAACTTTTTTTGTGAAGGTCGGAGAGACTTGCAAGTAGGCTCTACCCCCACTAAATGGGGTAGCGCGCATCGATCGGTACCATCCTTGAGCTTCTCCGACTTTCGGAAGGGTTAGGGTTAGGGATGAAAGCACATAGGAGAAAGAGATATTCTTGAATAACTTTTTTTGTGAAGGTCGGAGAGACTTGCAAGTAGGCTCTACCCCCACTAAATGGGGTTGCGCGCATCGATCGGTACCATCCTTGAGCTTCTCCGACTTTCGGAAGGGTTAGGGTTAGGGTTAGGGATGAAAGCACATAGGAGAAAGAGATATTCTTGAATAACTTTTTTTGTGAAGGTCGGAGAGACTTGGAAAGTGGTTGCATCTGGACTAATTTGGGTCCTGCGGATCGATTGGTACCATCCCCGAGCTTGTACGACCTTCGGAAGAGGTCGACCGACGAAATTCCCCCAAATCTGAGGAGATATTCTTGAATAACTTTTTTTGTGAAGGTCGGAGAGACTTGCAAGTAGGCTCTACCCCCACTAAATGGGGTAGCGCGCATCGATCGGTACCATCCTTGAGCTTCTCCGACTTTCGGAAGGGTTAGGGTTAGGGTTAGGGATGAAAGCACATAGGAGAAAGAGATATTCTTGAATAACCTTTTTTGTGAAGGTCGGAGAGACTTGCAAGTAGGCTCTACCCCCACTAAATGGGGTAGCGCGCATCGATCGGTACCATCCTTGAGCTTCTCCGACTTTCGGAAGGGTTAGGGTTAGGGTTAGGGATGAAAGCACATAGGAGAAAGAGATATTCTTGAATAACTTTTTTTGTGAAGGTCGGAGAGACTTGGAAAGTGGTTGCATCTGGACTAATTTGGGTCCTGCGGATCGATTGGTACCATCCCCGAGCTTGTACGACCTTCGGAAGAGGTCGACCGACGAAATTCCCCCAAATCTGAGGAGATATTCTTGAATAACTTTTTTTGTGAAGGTCGGAGAGACTTGCAAGTAGGCTCTACCCCCACTAAATGGGGTAGCGCGCATCGATCGGTACCATCCTTGAGCTTCTCCGACTTTCGGAAGGGTTAGGGTTAGGGTTAGGGATGAAAGCACATAGGAGAAAGAGATATTCTTGAATAACGTTTTTTGTGAAGGTCGGAGAGACTTGGAAAGTGGTTGCATCTGGACTAATTTGGGTCCTGCGGATCGATTGGTACCATCCCCGAGCTTGTACGACCTTCGGAAGAGGTCGACCGACGAAATTCCCCCAAATCTGAGGAGATATTCTTGAATAACTTTTTTTGTGAAGGTCGGAGAGACTTGCAAGTAGGCTCTACCCCCACTAAATGGGGTAGCGCGCATCGATCGGTACCATCCTTGAGCTTCTCCGACTTTCGGAAGGGTTAGGGTTAGGGTTAGGGATGAAAGCACATAGGAGAAAGAGATATTCTTGAATAACTTTTTTTGTGAAGGTCGGAGAGACTTGCAAGTAGGCTCTACCCCCACTAAATGGGGTAGCGCGCATCGATCGGTACCATCCTTGAGCTTCTCCGACTTTCGGAAGGGTTAGGGTTAGGGTTAGGGATGAAAGCACATAGGAGAAAGAGATATTCTTGAATAACTTTTTTTGTGAAGGTCGGAGAGACTTGGAAAGTGGTTGCATCTGGACTAAATTGGGTCCTGCAGATCGATTGGTACCATCCCCGAGCTTGTACGACCTTCGGAAGAGGTCGACCGACGAAATTCCCCCAAATCTGAGGAGATATTCTTGAATAACTTTTTTTGTGAAGGTCGGAGAGACTTGCAAGTAGGCTCTACCCCCACTAAATGGGGTTGCGCGCATCGATCGGTACCATCCTTGAGCTTCTCCGACTTTCGGAAGGGTTAGGGTTAGGGTTAGGGATGAAAGCACATAGGAGAAAGAGATATTCTTGAATAACTTTTTTTGTGAAGGTCGGAGAGACTTGCAAGTAGGCTCTACCCCCACTAAATGGGGTAGCGCGCATCGATCGGTACCATCCTTGAGCTTCTCCGACTTTCGGAAGGGTTAGGGTTAGGGATGAAAGCACATAGGAGAAAGAGATATTCTTGAATAACTTTTTTTGTGAAGGTCGGAGAGACTTGCAAGTAGGCTCTACCCCCACTAAATGGGGTAGCGCGCATCGATCGGTACCATCCTTGAGCTTCTCCGACTTTCGGAAGGGTTAGGGTTAGGGATGAAAGCACATAGGAGAAAGAGATATTCTTGAATAACTTTTTTTGTGAATGTCGGAGAGACTTGCAAGTAGGCTCTACCCCCACTAAATGGGGTAGCGCGCATCGATCGGTACCATCCTTGAGCTTCTCCGACTTTCGGAAGGGTTAGGGTTAGGGTTAGGGATGAAAGCACATAGGAGAAAGAGATATTCTTGAATAACTTTTTTTGTGAAGGTCGGAGAGACTTGCAAGTAGGCTCTACCCCCACTAAATGGGGTTGCGCGCATCGATCGGTACCATCCTTGAGCTTCTCCGACTTTCGGAAGGGTTAGGGTTAGGGTTAGGGATGAAAGCACATAGGAGAAAGAGATATTCTTGAATAACTTTTTTTGTGAAGGTCGGAGAGACTTGGAAAGTGGTTGCATCTGGACTAATTTGGGTCCTGCGGATCGATTGGTACCATCCCCGAGCTTGTACGACCTTCGTAAGAGGTCGACCGACGAAATTCCCCCAAATCTGAGGAGATATTCTTGAATAACTTTTTTTGTGAAGGTCGGAGAGACTTGCAAGTAGGCTCTACCCCCACTAAATGGGGTAGCGCGCATCGATCGGTACCATCCTT
The DNA here is from genome assembly GCF_963576545.1 of Limanda limanda. Lineage (NCBI taxonomy): Eukaryota > Metazoa > Chordata > Actinopteri > Pleuronectiformes > Pleuronectidae > Limanda > Limanda limanda. The sequence continues at coordinate 390,280 of NW_026870604.1, forward strand.
GAGCTTCTCCGACTTTCGGAAGGGTTAGGGTTAGGGTTAGGGATGAAAGCACATAGGAGAAAGAGATATTCTTGAATAACTTTTTTTGTGAAGGTCGGAGAGACTTGCAAGTAGGCTCTACCCCCACTAAATGGGGTAGCGCGCATCGATCGGTACCATCCTTGAGCTTCTCCGACTTTCGGAAGGGTTAGGGTTAGGGTTAGGGATGAAAGCACATAGGAGAAAGAGATATTCTTGAATAACTTTTTTTGTGAAGGTCGGAGAGACTTGCAAGTAGGCTCTACCCCCACTAAATGGGGTAGCGCGCATCGATCGGTACCATCCTTGAGCTTCTCCGACTTTCGGAAGGGTTAGGGTTAGGGATGAAAGCACATAGGAGAAAGAGATATTCTTGAATAACTTTTTTTGTGAAGGTCGGAGAGACTTGGAAAGTGGTTGCATCTGGACTAATTTGGGTCCTGCGGATCGATTGGTACCATCCCCGAGCTTGTACGACCTTCGGAAGAGGTCGACCGACGAAATTCCCCCAAATCTGAGGAGATATTCTTGAATAACTTTTTTTGTGAAGGTCGGAGAGACTTGCAAGTAGGCTCTACCCCCACTAAATGGGGTAGCGCGCATCGATCGGTACCATCCTTGAGCTTCTCCGACTTTCGGAAGGGTTAGGGTTAGGGTTAGGGATGAAAGCACATAGGAGAAAGAGATATTCTTGAATAACTTTTTTTGTGAAGGTCGGAGAGACTTGCAAGTAGGCTCTACCCCCACTAAATGGGGTAGCGCGCATCGATCGGTACCATCCTTGAGCTTCTCCGACTTTCGGAAGGGTTAGGGTTAGGGTTAGGGATGAAAGCACATAGGAGAAAGAGATATTCTTGAATAACTTTTTTTGTGAAGGTCGGAGAGACTTGCAAGTAGGCTCTACCCCCACTAAATGGGGTTGCGCGCATCGATCGGTACCATCCTTGAGCTTCTCAGACTTTCGGAAGGGTTAGGGTTAGGGTTAGGGATGAAAGCACATAGGAGAAAGAGATATTCTTGAATAACTTTTTTTGTGAAGGTCGGAGAGACTTGGAAAGTGGTTGCATCTGGACTAATTTGGGTCCTGCGGATCGATTGGTACCATCCCCGAGCTTGTACGACCTTCGGAAGAGGTCGACCGACGAAATTCCCCCAAATCTGAGGAGATATTCTTGAATAACTTTTTTTGTGAAGGTCGGAGAGACTTGCAAGTAGGCTCTACCCCCACTAAATGGGGTAGCGCGCATCGATCGGTACCATCCTTGAGCTTCTCCGACTTTCGGAAGGGTTAGGGTTAGGGATGAAAGCACATAGGAGAAAGAGATATTCTTGAATAACTTTTTTTGTGAAGGTCGGAGAGACTTGCAAGTAGGCTCTACCCCCACTAAATGGGGTTGCGCGCATCGATCGGTACCATCCTTGAGCTTCTCCGACTTTCGGAAGGGTTAGGGTTAGGGTTAGGGATGAAAGCACATAGGAGAAAGAGATATTCTTGAATAACTTTTTTTGTGAAGGTCGGAAAGACTTGGAAAGTGGTTGCATCTGGACTAATTTGGGTCCTGCGGATCGATTGGTACCATCCCCGAGCTTGTACGACCTTCGGAAGAGGTCGACCGACGAAATTCCCCCAAATCTGAGGAGATATTCTTGAATAACTTTTTTTGTGAAGGTCGGAGAGACTTGCAAGTAGGCTCTACCCCCACTAAATGGGGTAGCGCGCATCGATCGGTACCATCCTTGAGCTTCTCCGACTTTCGGAAGGGTTAGGGTTAGGGTTAGGGATGAAAGCACATAGGAGAAAGAGATATTCTTGAATAACTTTTTTTGTGAAGGTCGGAGAGACTTGCAAGTAGGCTCTACCCCCACTAAATGGGGTAGCGCGCATCGATCGGTACCATCCTTGAGCTTCTCCGACTTTCGGAAGGGTTAGGGTTAGGGTTAGGGATGAAAGCACATAGGAGAAAGAGATATTCTTGAATAACTTTTTTTGTGAAGGTCGGAGAGACTTGCAAGTAGGCTCTACCCCCACTAAATGGGGTTGCGCGCATCGATCGGTACCATCCTTGAGCTTCTCCGACTTTCGGAAGGGTTAGGGTTAGGGTTAGGGATGAAAGCACATAGGAGAAAGAGATATTCTTGAATAACTTTTTTTGTGAAGGTCGGAGAGACTTGGAAAGTGGTTGCATCTGGACTAATTTGGGTCCTGCAGATCGATTGGTACCATCCCCGAGCTTGTACGACCTTCGGAAGAGGTCGACCGACGAAATTCCCCCAAATCTGAGGAGATATTCTTGAATAACTTTTTTTGTGAAGGTCGGAGAGACTTGCAAGTAGGCTCTACCCCCACTAAATGGGGTAGCGCGCATCGATCGGTACCATCCTTGAGCTTCTCCGACTTTCGGAAGGGTTAGGGTTAGGGATGAAAGCACATAGGAGAAAGAGATATTCTTGAATAACTTTTTTTGTGAAGGTCGGAGAGACTTGCAAGTAGGCTCTACCCCCACTAAATGGGGTTGCGCGCATCGATCGGTACCATCCTTGAGCTTCTCCGACTTTCGGAAGGGTTAGGGTTAGGGTTAGGGATGAAAGCACATAGGAGAAAGAGATATTCTTGAATAACTTTTTTTGTGAAGGTCGGAGAGACTTGGAAAGTGGTTGCATCTGGACTAATTTGGGTCCTGCAGATCGATTGGTACCATCCCCGAGCTTGTACGACCTTCGGAAGAGGTCGACCGACGAAATTCCCCCAAATCTGAGGAGATATTCTTGAATAACTTTTTTTGTGAAGGTCGGAGAGACTTGCAAGTAGGCTCTACCCCCACTAAATGGGGTAGCGCGCATCGATCGGTACCATCCTTGAGCTTCTCCGACTTTCGGAAGGGTTAGGGTTAGGGTTAGGGATGAAAGCACATAGGAGAAAGAGATATTCTTGAATAACTTTTTTTGTGAAGGTCGGAGAGACTTGGAAAGTGGTTGCATCTGGACTAATTTGGGTCCTGCGGATCGATTGGTACCATCCCCGAGCTTGTACGACCTTCGTAAGAGGTCGACCGACGAAATTCCCCCAAATCTGAGGAGATATTCTTGAATAACTTTTTTTGTGAAGGTCGGAGAGACTTGCAAGTAGGCTCTACCCCCACTAAATGGGGTAGCGCGCATCGATCGGTACCATCCTTGAGCTTCTCCGACTTTCGGAAGGGTTAGGGTTAGGGTTAGGGATGAAAGCACATAGGAGAAAGAGATATTCTTGAATAACTTTTTTTGTGAAGGTCGGAGAGACTTGCAAGTAGGCTCTACTCCCACTAAATGGGGTAGCGCGCATCGATCGGTACCATCCTTGAGCTTCTCCGACTTTCGGAAGGGTTAGGGTTAGGGTTAGGGATGAAAGCACATAGGAGAAAGAGATATTCTAGAATAACTTTTTTTGTGAAGGTCGGAGAGACTTGCAAGTAGGCTCTACCCCCACTAAATGGGGTTGCGCGCATCGATCGGTACCATCCTTGAGCTTCTCCGACTTTCGGAAGGGTTAGGGTTAGGGTTAGGGATGAAAGCACATAGGAGAAAGAGATATTCTTGAATAACTTTTTTTGTGAAGGTCGGAGAGACTTGGAAAGTGGTTGCATCTGGACTAATTTGGGTCCTGCGGATCGATTGGTACCATCCCCGAGCTTGTACGACCTTCGGAAGAGGTCGACCGACGAAATTCCCCCAAATCTGAGGAGATATTCTTGAATAACTTTTTTTGTGAAGGTCGGAGAGACTTGCAAGTAGGCTCTACCCCCACTAAATGGGGTAGCGCACATCGATCGGTACCATCCTTGAGCTTCTCCGACTTTCGGAAGGGTTAGGGTTAGGGTTAGGGATGAAAGCACATAGGAGAAAGAGATATTCTTGAATAACTTTTTTTGTGAAGGTCGGAGAGACTTGCAAGTAGGCTCTACCCCCACTAAATGGGGTAGCGCGCATCGATCGGTACCATCCTTGAGCTTCTCCGACTTTCGGAAGGGTTAGGGTTAGGGTTAGGGATGAAAGCACATAGGAGAAAGAGATATTCTTGAATAACTTTTTTTGTGAAGGTCGGAGAGACTTGCAAGTAGGCTCTATCCCCACTAAATGGGGTAGCGCGCATCGATCGGTACCATCCTTGAGCTTCTCCGACTTTCGGAAGGGTTAGGGTTAGGGTTAGGGATGAAAGCACATAGGAGAAAGAGATATTCTTGAATAACTTTTTTTGTGAAGGTCGGAGAGACTTGGAAAGTGGTTGCATCTGGACTAATTTGGGTCCTGCGGATCGATTGGTACCATCCCCGAGCTTGTACGACCTTCGGAAGAGGTCGACCGACGAAATTCCCCCAAATCTGAGGAGATATTCTTGAATAACTTTTTTTGTGAAGGTCGGAGAGACTTGCAAGTAGGCTGTACCCCCACTAAATGGGGTAGCGCGCATCGATCGGTACCATCCTTGAGCTTCTCCGACTTTCGGAAGGGTTAGGGTTAGGGTTAGGGATGAAAGCACATAGGAGAAAGAGATATTCTTGAATAACTTTTTTTGTGAAGGTCGGAGAGACTTGCAAGTAGGCTCTACCCCCACTAAATGGGGTAGCGCGCATCGATCGGTACCATCCTTGAGCTTCTCCGACTTTCGGAAGGGTTAGGGTTAGGGTTAGGGATGAAAGCACATAGGAGAAAGAGATATTCTTGAATAACTTTTTTTGTGAAGGTCGGAGAGACTTGCAAGTAGGCTCTACCCCCACTAAATGGGGTTGCGCGCATCGATCGGTACCATCCTTGAGCTTCTCAGACTTTCGGAAGGGTTAGGGTTAGGGTTAGGGATGAAAGCACATAGGAGAAAGAGATATTCTTGAATAACTTTTTTTGTGAAGGTCGGAGAGACTTGGAAAGTGGTTGCATCTGGACTAATTTGGGTCCTGCGGATCGATTGGTACCATCCCCGAGCTTGTACGACCTTCGGAAGAGGTCGACCGACGAAATTCCCCCAAATCTGAGGAGATATTCTTGAATAACTTTTTTTGTGAAGGTCGGAGAGACTTGCAAGTAGGCTCTACCCCCACTAAATGGGGTAGCGCGCATCGATCGGTACCATCCTTGAGCTTCTCCGACTTTCGGAAGGGTTAGGGTTAGGGATGAAAGCACATAGGAGAAAGAGATATTCTTGAATAACTTTTTTTGTGAAGGTCGGAGAGACTTGCAAGTAGGCTCTACCCCCACTAAATGGGGTTGCGCGCATCGATCGGTACCATCCTTGAGCTTCTCCGACTTTCGGAAGGGTTAGGGTTAGGGTTAGGGATGAAAGCACATAGGAGAAAGAGATATTCTTGAATAACTTTTTTTGTGAAGGTCGGAAAGACTTGGAAAGTGGTTGCATCTGGACTAATTTGGGTCCTGCGGATCGATTGGTACCATCCCCGAGCTTGTACGACCTTCGGAAGAGGTCGACCGACGAAATTCCCCCAAATCTGAGGAGATATTCTTGAATAACTTTTTTTGTGAAGGTCGGAGAGACTTGCAAGTAGGCTCTACCCCCACTAAATGGGGTAGCGCGCATCGATCGGTACCATCCTTGAGCTTCTCCGACTTTCGGAAGGGTTAGGGTTAGGGTTAGGGATGAAAGCACATAGGAGAAAGAGATATTCTTGAATAACTTTTTTTGTGAAGGTCGGAGAGACTTGCAAGTAGGCTCTACCCCCACTAAATGGGGTAGCGCGCATCGATCGGTACCATCCTTGAGCTTCTCCGACTTTCGGAAGGGTTAGGGTTAGGGTTAGGGATGAAAGCACATAGGAGAAAGAGATATTCTTGAATAACTTTTTTTGTGAAGGTCGGAGAGACTTGCAAGTAGGCTCTACCCCCACTAAATGTGGTAGCGCGCATCGATCGGTACCATCCTTGAGCTTCTCCGACTTTCGGAAGGGTTAGGGTTAGGGTTAGGGATGAAAGCACATAGGAGAAAGAGATATTCTTGAATAACTTTTTTTGTGAAGGTCGGAGAGACTTGGAAAGTGGTTGCATCTGGACTAAATTGGGTCCTGCAGATCGATTGGTACCATCCCCGAGCTTGTACGACCTTCGGAAGAGGTCGACCGACGAAATTCCCCCAAATCTGAGGAGATATTCTTGAATAACTTTTTTTGTGAAGGTCGGAGAGACTTGCAAGTAGGCTCTACCCCCACTAAATGGGGTTGCGCGCATCGATCGGTACCATCCTTGAGCTTCTCCGACTTTCGGAAGGGTTAGGGTTAGGGTTAGGGATGAAAGCACATAGGAGAAAGAGATATTCTTGAATAACTTTTTTTGTGAAGGTCGGAGAGACTTGCAAGTAGGCTCTACCCCCACTAAATGGGGTAGCGCGCATCGATCGGTACCATCCTTGAGCTTCTCCGACTTTCGGAAGGGTTAGGGTTAGGGATGAAAGCACATAGGAGAAAGAGATATTCTTGAATAACTTTTTTTGTGAAGGTCGGAGAGACTTGCAAGTAGGCTCTACCCCCACTAAATGGGGTAGCGCGCATCGATCGGTACCATCCTTGAGCTTCTCCGACTTTCGGAAGGGTTAGGGTTAGGGATGAAAGCACATAGGAGAAAGAGATATTCTTGAATAACTTTTTTTGTGAATGTCGGAGAGACTTGCAAGTAGGCTCTACCCCCACTAAATGGGGTAGCGCGCATCGATCGGTACCATCCTTGAGCTTCTCCGACTTTCGGAAGGGTTAGGGTTAGGGTTAGGGATGAAAGCACATAGGAGAAAGAGATATTCTTGAATAACTTTTTTTGTGAAGGTCGGAGAGACTTGCAAGTAGGCTCTACCCCCACTAAATGGGGTAGCGCGCATCGATCGGTACCATCCTTGAGCTTCTCCGACTTTCGGAAGGGTTAGGGTTAGGGTTAGGGATGAAAGCACATAGGAGAAAGAGATATTCTTGAATAACTTTTTTTGTGAAGGTCGGAGAGACTTGGAAAGTGGTTGCATCTGGACTAATTTGGGTCCTGCGGATCGATTGGTACCATCCCCGAGCTTGTACGACCTTCGGAAGAGGTCGACCGACGAAATTCCCCCAAATCTGAGGAGATATTCTTGAATAACTTTTTTTGTGAAGGTCGGAGAGACTTGCAAGTAGGCTCTACCCCCACTAAATGGGGTAGCGCGCATCGATCGGTACCATCCTTGAGCTTCTCCGACTTTCGGAAGGGTTAGGGTTAGGGATGAAAGCACATAGGAGAAAGAGATATTCTTGAATAACGTTTTTTGTGAAGGTCGGAGAGACTTGGAAAGTGGTTGCATCTGGACTAATTTGGGTCCTGCGGATCGATTGGTACCATCCCCGAGCTTGTACGACCTTCGGAAGAGGTCGACCGACGAAATTCCCCCAAATCTGAGGAGATATTCTTGAATAACTTTTTTTGTGAAGGTCGGAGAGACTTGCAAGTAGGCTCTACCCCCACTAAATGGGGTAGCGCGCATCGATCGGTACCATCCCTGAGCTTCTCCGACTTTCGGAAGGGTTAGGGTTAGGGTTAGGGATGAAAGCACATAGGAGAAAGAGATATTCTTGAATAACTTTTTTTGTGAAGGTCCGAGAGACTTGCAAGTAGGCTCTACCCCCACTAAATGGGGTAGCGCGCATCGATCGGTACCATCCTTGAGCTTCTCCGACTTTCGGAAGGGTTAGGGTTAGGGTTAGGGATGAAAGCACATAGGAGAAAGAGATATTCTTGAATAACTTTTTTTGTGAAGGTCGGAGAGACTTGCAAGTAGGCTCTACCCCCACTAAATGGGGTAGCGCGCATCGATCGGTACCATCCTTGAGCTTCTCCGACTTTCGGAAGGGTTAGGGTTAGGGTTAGGGATGAAAGCACATAGGAGAAAGAGATATTCTTGAATAACTTTTTTTGTGAAGGTCGGAGAGACTTGCAAGTAGGCTCTACCCCCACTAAATGGGGTAGCGCGCATCGATCGGTACCATCCTTGAGCTTCTCCGACTTTCGGAAGGGTTAGGGTTAGGGTTAGGGATGAAAGCACATAGGAGAAAGAGATATTCTTGAATAACTTTTTTTGTGAAGGTCGGAGAGACTTGGAAAGTGGTTGCATCTGGACTAATTTGGGTCCTGCAGATCGATTGGTACCATCCCCGAGCTTGTACGACCTTCGGAAGAGGTCGACCGACGAAATTCCCCCAAATCTGAGGAGATATTCTTGAATAACTTTTTTTGTGAAGGTCGGAGAGACTTGCAAGTAGGCTCTACCCCCACTAAATGGGGTTGCGCGCATCGATCGGTACCATCCTTGAGCTTCTCCGACTTTCGGAAGGGTTAGGGTTAGGGTTAGGGATGAAAGCACATAGGAGAAAGAGATATTCTTGAATAACTTTTTTTGTGAAGGTCGGAGAGACTTGCAAGTAGGCTCTACCCCCACTAAATGGGGTAGCGCGCATCGATCGGTACCATCCTTGAGCTTCTCCGACTTTCGGAAGGGTTAGGGATAGGGATGAAAGCACATAGGAGAAAGAGATATTCTTGAATAACTTTTTTTGTGAAGGTCGGAGAGACTTGCAAGTAGGCTCTACCCCCACTAAATGGGGTAGCGCGCATCGATCGGTACCATCCTTGAGCTTCTCCGACTTTCGGAAGGGTTAGGGTTAGGGTTAGGGATGAAAGCACATAGGAGAAAGAGATATTCTTGAATAACTTTTTTTGTGAAGGTCGGAGAGACTTGCAAGTAGGCTCTACCCCCACTAAATGGGGTAGCGCGCATCGATCGGTACCATCCTTGAGCTTCTCCGACTTTCGGAAGGGTTAGGGTTAGGGATGAAAGCACATAGGAGAAAGAGATATTCTTGAATAACGTTTTTTGTGAAGGTCGGAGAGACTTGGAAAGTGGTTGCATCTGGACTAATTTGGGTCCTGCGGATCGATTGGTACCATCCCCGAGCTTGTACGACCTTCGGAAGAGGTCGACCGACGAAATTCCCCCAAATCTGAGGAGATATTCTTGAATAACTTTTTTTGTGAAGGTCGGAGAGACTTGCAAGTAGGCTCTACCCCCACTAAATGGGGTAGCGCGCATCGATCGGTACCATCCTTGAGCTTCTCCGACTTTCGGAAGGGTTAGGGTTAGGGTTAGGGATGAAAGCACATAGGAGAAAGAGATATTCTTGAATAACGTTTTTTGTGAAGGTCGGAGAGACTTGGAAAGTGGTTGCATCTGGACTAATTTGGGTCCTGCGGATCGATTGGTACCATCCCCGAGCTTGTACGACCTTCGGAAGAGGTCGACCGACGAAATTCCCCCAAATCTGAGGAGATATTCTTGAATAACTTTTTTTGTGAAGGTCGGAGAGACTTGCAAGTAGGCTCTACCCCCACTAAATGGGGTAGCGCGCATCGATCGGTACCATCCTTGAGCTTCTCCGACTTTCGGAAGGGTTAGGGTTAGGGTTAGGGATGAAAGCACATAGGAGAAAGAGATATTCTTGAATAACTTTTTTTGTGAAGGTCCGAGAGACTTGCAAGTAGGCTCTACCCCCACTAAATGGGGTAACGCGCATCGATCGGTACCATCCTTGAGCTTCTCCGACTTTCGGAAGGGTTAGGGTTAGGGTTAGGGATGAAAGCACATAGGAGAAAGAGATATTCTTGAATAACTTTTTTTGTGAAGGTCGGAGAGACTTGCAAGTAGGCTCTACCCCCACTAAATGGGGTAGCGCGCATCGATCGGTACCATCCTTGAGCTTCTCCGACTTTCGGAAGGGTTAGGGTTAGGGTTAGGGATGAAAGCACATAGGAGAAAGAGATATTCTTGAATAACTTTTTTTGTGAAGGTCGGAGAGACTTGGAAAGTGGTTGCATCTGGACTAATTTGGGTCCTGCGGATCGATTGGTACCATCCCCGAGCTTGTACGACCTTCGGAAGAGGTCGACCGACGAAATTCCCCCAAATCTGAGGAGATATTCTTGAATAACTTTTTTTGTGAAGGTCGGAGAGACTTGCAAGTAGGCTCTACCCCCACTAAATGGGGTAGCGCGCATCGATCGGTACCATCCTTGAGCTTCTCCGACTTTCGGAAGGGTTAGGGTTAGGGTTAGGGATGAAAGCACATAGGAGAAAGAGATATTCTTGAATAACTTTTTTTGTGAAGGTCCGAGAGACTTGCAAGTAGGCTCTACCCCCACTAAATGGGGTAACGCGCATCGATCGGTACCATCCTTGAGCTTCTCCGACTTTCGGAAGGGTTAGGGTTAGGGTTAGGGATGAAAGCACATAGGAGAAAGAGATATTCTTGAATAACTTTTTTTGTGAAGGTCGGAGAGACTTGCAAGTAGGCTCTACCCCCACTAAATGGGGTAGCGCGCATCGATCGGTACCATCCTTGAGCTTCTCCGACTTTCGGAAGGGTTAGGGTTAGGGTTAGGGATGAAAGCACATAGGAGAAAGAGATATTCTTGAATAACTTTTTTTGTGAAGGTCGGAGAGACTTGCAAGTAGGCTCTACCCCCACTAAATGGGGTAGCGCGCATCGATCAGTACCATCCTTGAGCTTCTCCGACTTTCGGAAGGGTTAGGGTTAGGGTTAGGGATGAAAGCACATAGGAGAAAGAGATATTCTTGAATAACTTTTTTTGTGAAGGTCGGAGAGACTTGGAAAGTGGTTGCATCTGTACTAATTTGGGTCCTGCAGATCGATTGGTACCATCCCCGAGCTTGTACGACCTTCGGAAGAGGTCGACCGACGAAATTCCCCCAAATCTGAGGAGATATTCTTGAATAACTTTTTTTGTGAAGGTCGGAGAGACTTGCAAGTAGGCTCTACCCCCACTAAATGGGGTTGCGCGCATCGATCGGTACCATCCTTGAGCTTCTCCGACTTTCGGAAGGGTTAGGGTTAGGGTTAGGGATGAAAGCACATAGGAGAAAGAGATATTCTTGAATAACTTTTTTTGTGAAGGTCGGAGAGACTTGCAAGTAGGCTCTACCCCCACTAAATGGGGTAGCGCGCATCGATCGGTACCATCCTTGAGCTTCTCCGACTTTCGGAAGGGTTAGGGTTAGGGATGAAAGCACATAGGAGAAAGAGATATTCTTGAATAACTTTTTTTGTGAAGGTCGGAGAGACTTGCAAGTAGGCTCTACCCCCACTAAATGGGGTTGCGCGCATCGATCGGTACCATCCTTGAGCTTCTCCGACTTTCGGAAGGGTTAGGGTTAGGGTTAGGGATGAAAGCACATAGGAGAAAGAGATATTCTTGAATAACTTTTTTTGTGAAGGTCGGAGAGACTTGGAAAGTGGTTGCATCTGGACTAATTTGGGTCCTGCGGATCGATTGGTACCATCCCCGAGCTTGTACGACCTTCGGAAGAGGTCGACCGACGAAATTCCCCCAAATCTGAGGAGATATTCTTGAATAACTTTTTTTGTGAAGGTCGGAGAGACTTGCAAGTAGGCTCTACCCCCACTAAATGGGGTAGCGCGCATCGATCGGTACCATCCTTGAGCTTCTCCGACTTTCGGAAGGGTTAGGGTTAGGGTTAGGGATGAAAGCACATAGGAGAAAGAGATATTCTTGAATAACCTTTTTTGTGAAGGTCGGAGAGACTTGCAAGTAGGCTCTACCCCCACTAAATGGGGTAGCGCGCATCGATCGGTACCATCCTTGAGCTTCTCCGACTTTCGGAAGGGTTAGGGTTAGGGTTAGGGATGAAAGCACATAGGAGAAAGAGATATTCTTGAATAACTTTTTTTGTGAAGGTCGGAGAGACTTGGAAAGTGGTTGCATCTGGACTAATTTGGGTCCTGCGGATCGATTGGTACCATCCCCGAGCTTGTACGACCTTCGGAAGAGGTCGACCGACGAAATTCCCCCAAATCTGAGGAGATATTCTTGAATAACTTTTTTTGTGAAGGTCGGAGAGACTTGCAAGTAGGCTCTACCCCCACTAAATGGGGTAGCGCGCATCGATCGGTACCATCCTTGAGCTTCTCCGACTTTCGGAAGGGTTAGGGTTAGGGTTAGGGATGAAAGCACATAGGAGAAAGAGATATTCTTGAATAACGTTTTTTGTGAAGGTCGGAGAGACTTGGAAAGTGGTTGCATCTGGACTAATTTGGGTCCTGCGGATCGATTGGTACCATCCCCGAGCTTGTACGACCTTCGGAAGAGGTCGACCGACGAAATTCCCCCAAATCTGAGGAGATATTCTTGAATAACTTTTTTTGTGAAGGTCGGAGAGACTTGCAAGTAGGCTCTACCCCCACTAAATGGGGTAGCGCGCATCGATCGGTACCATCCTTGAGCTTCTCCGACTTTCGGAAGGGTTAGGGTTAGGGTTAGGGATGAAAGCACATAGGAGAAAGAGATATTCTTGAATAACTTTTTTTGTGAAGGTCGGAGAGACTTGCAAGTAGGCTCTACCCCCACTAAATGGGGTAGCGCGCATCGATCGGTACCATCCTTGAGCTTCTCCGACTTTCGGAAGGGTTAGGGTTAGGGTTAGGGATGAAAGCACATAGGAGAAAGAGATATTCTTGAATAACTTTTTTTGTGAAGGTCGGAGAGACTTGGAAAGTGGTTGCATCTGGACTAAATTGGGTCCTGCAGATCGATTGGTACCATCCCCGAGCTTGTACGACCTTCGGAAGAGGTCGACCGACGAAATTCCCCCAAATCTGAGGAGATATTCTTGAATAACTTTTTTTGTGAAGGTCGGAGAGACTTGCAAGTAGGCTCTACCCCCACTAAATGGGGTTGCGCGCATCGATCGGTACCATCCTTGAGCTTCTCCGACTTTCGGAAGGGTTAGGGTTAGGGTTAGGGATGAAAGCACATAGGAGAAAGAGATATTCTTGAATAACTTTTTTTGTGAAGGTCGGAGAGACTTGCAAGTAGGCTCTACCCCCACTAAATGGGGTAGCGCGCATCGATCGGTACCATCCTTGAGCTTCTCCGACTTTCGGAAGGGTTAGGGTTAGGGATGAAAGCACATAGGAGAAAGAGATATTCTTGAATAACTTTTTTTGTGAAGGTCGGAGAGACTTGCAAGTAGGCTCTACCCCCACTAAATGGGGTAGCGCGCATCGATCGGTACCATCCTTGAGCTTCTCCGACTTTCGGAAGGGTTAGGGTTAGGGATGAAAGCACATAGGAGAAAGAGATATTCTTGAATAACTTTTTTTGTGAATGTCGGAGAGACTTGCAAGTAGGCTCTACCCCCACTAAATGGGGTAGCGCGCATCGATCGGTACCATCCTTGAGCTTCTCCGACTTTCGGAAGGGTTAGGGTTAGGGTTAGGGATGAAAGCACATAGGAGAAAGAGATATTCTTGAATAACTTTTTTTGTGAAGGTCGGAGAGACTTGCAAGTAGGCTCTACCCCCACTAAATGGGGTTGCGCGCATCGATCGGTACCATCCTTGAGCTTCTCCGACTTTCGGAAGGGTTAGGGTTAGGGTTAGGGATGAAAGCACATAGGAGAAAGAGATATTCTTGAATAACTTTTTTTGTGAAGGTCGGAGAGACTTGGAAAGTGGTTGCATCTGGACTAATTTGGGTCCTGCGGATCGATTGGTACCATCCCCGAGCTTGTACGACCTTCGTAAGAGGTCGACCGACGAAATTCCCCCAAATCTGAGGAGATATTCTTGAATAACTTTTTTTGTGAAGGTCGGAGAGACTTGCAAGTAGGCTCTACCCCCACTAAATGGGGTAGCGCGCATCGATCGGTACCATCCTTGAGCTTCTCCGACTTTCGGAAGGGTTAGGGTTAGGGTTAGGGATGAAAGCACATAGGAGAAAGAGATATTCTTGAATAACTTTTTTTGTGAAGGTCGGAGAGACTTGCAAGTAGGCTCTACCCCCACTAAATGGGGTAGCGCGCATCGATCGGTACCATCCTTGAGCTTCTCCGACTTTCGGAAGGGTTAGGGTTAGGGTTAGGGATGAAAGCACATAGGAGAAAGAGATATTCTTGAATAACTTTTTTTGTGAAGGTCGGAGAGACTTGCAAGTAGGCTCTACCCCCACTAAATGGGGTAGCGCGCATCGATCGGTACCATCCTTGAGCTTCTCCGACTTTCGGAAGGGTTAGGGTTAGGGATGAAAGCACATAGGAGAAAGAGATATTCTTGAATAACTTTTTTTGTGAAGGTCGGAGAGACTTGGAAAGTGGTTGCATCTGGACTAATTTGGGTCCTGCGGATCGATTGGTACCATCCCCGAGCTTGTACGACCTTCGGAAGAGGTCGACCGACGAAATTCCCCCAAATCTGAGGAGATATTCTTGAATAACTTTTTTTGTGAAGGTCGGAGAGACTTGCAAGTAGGCTCTACCCCCACTAAATGGGGTAGCGCGCATCGATCGGTACCATCCTTGAGCTTCTCCGACTTTCGGAAGGGTTAGGGTTAGGGTTAGGGATGAAAGCACATAGGAGAAAGAGATATTCTTGAATAACTTTTTTTGTGAAGGTCGGAGAGACTTGCAAGTAGGCTCTACCCCCACTAAATGGGGTAGCGCGCATCGATCGGTACCATCCTTGAGCTTCTCCGACTTTCGGAAGGGTTAGGGTTAGGGTTAGGGATGAAAGCACATAGGAGAAAGAGATATTCTTGAATAACTTTTTTTGTGAAGGTCGGAGAGACTTGCAAGTAGGCTCTACCCCCACTAAATGGGGTTGCGCGCATCGATCGGTACCATCCTTGAGCTTCTCCGACTTTCGGAAGGGTTAGGGTTAGGGTTAGGGATGAAAGCACATAGGAGAAAGAGATATTCTTGAATAACTTTTTTTGTGAAGGTCGGAGAGACTTGGAAAGTGGTTGCATCTGGACTAATTTGGGTCCTGCAGATCGATTGGTACCATCCCCGAGCTTGTACGACCTTCGGAAGAGGTCGACCGACGAAATTCCCCCAAATCTGAGGAGATATTCTTGAATAACTTTTTTTGTGAAGGTCGGAGAGACTTGCAAGTAGGCTCTACCCCCACTAAATGGGGTAGCGCGCATCGATCGGTACCATCCTTGAGCTTCTCCGACTTTCGGAAGGGTTAGGGTTAGGGATGAAAGCACATAGGAGAAAGAGATATTCTTGAATAACTTTTTTTGTGAAGGTCGGAGAGACTTGCAAGTAGGCTCTACCCCCACTAAATGGGGTTGCGCGCATCGATCGGTACCATCCTTGAGCTTCTCCGACTTTCGGAAGGGTTAGGGTTAGGGTTAGGGATGAAAGCACATAGGAGAAAGAGATATTCTTGAATAACTTTTTTTGTGAAGGTCGGAGAGACTTGGAAAGTGGTTGCATCTGGACTAATTTGGGTCCTGCAGATCGATTGGTACCATCCCCGAGCTTGTACGACCTTCGGAAGAGGTCGACCGACGAAATTCCCCCAAATCTGAGGAGATATTCTTGAATAACTTTTTTTGTGAAGGTCGGAGAGACTTGCAAGTAGGCTCTACCCCCACTAAATGGGGTAGCGCGCATCGATCGGTACCATCCTTGAGCTTCTCCGACTTTCGGAAGGGTTAGGGTTAGGGTTAGGGATGAAAGCACATAGGAGAAAGAGATATTCTTGAATAACTTTTTTTGTGAAGGTCGGAGAGACTTGGAAAGTGGTTGCATCTGGACTAATTTGGGTCCTGCGGATCGATTGGTACCATCCCCGAGCTTGTACGACCTTCGTAAGAGGTCGACCGACGAAATTCCCCCAAATCTGAGGAGATATTCTTGAATAACTTTTTTTGTGAAGGTCGGAGAGACTTGCAAGTAGGCTCTACCCCCACTAAATGGGGTAGCGCGCATCGATCGGTACCATCCTTGAGCTTCTCCGACTTTCGGAAGGGTTAGGGTTAGGGTTAGGGATGAAAGCACATAGGAGAAAGAGATATTCTTGAATAACTTTTTTTGTGAAGGTCGGAGAGACTTGCAAGTAGGCTCTACTCCCACTAAATGGGGTAGCGCGCATCGATCGGTACCATCCTTGAGCTTCTCCGACTTTCGGAAGGGTTAGGGTTAGGGTTAGGGATGAAAGCACATAGGAGAAAGAGATATTCTAGAATAACTTTTTTTGTGAAGGTCGGAGAGACTTGCAAGTAGGCTCTACCCCCACTAAATGGGGTTGCGCGCATCGATCGGTACCATCCTTGAGCTTCTCCGACTTTCGGAAGGGTTAGGGTTAGGGTTAGGGATGAAAGCACATAGGAGAAAGAGATATTCTTGAATAACTTTTTTTGTGAAGGTCGGAGAGACTTGGAAAGTGGTTGCATCTGGACTAATTTGGGTCCTGCGGATCGATTGGTACCATCCCCGAGCTTGTACGACCTTCGGAAGAGGTCGACCGACGAAATTCCCCCAAATCTGAGGAGATATTCTTGAATAACTTTTTTTGTGAAGGTCGGAGAGACTTGCAAGTAGGCTCTACCCCCACTAAATGGGGTAGCGCACATCGATCGGTACCATCCTTGAGCTTCTCCGACTTTCGGAAGGGTTAGGGTTAGGGTTAGGGATGAAAGCACATAGGAGAAAGAGATATTCTTGAATAACTTTTTTTGTGAAGGTCGGAGAGACTTGCAAGTAGGCTCTACCCCCACTAAATGGGGTAGCGCGCATCGATCGGTACCATCCTTGAGCTTCTCCGACTTTCGGAAGGGTTAGGGTTAGGGTTAGGGATGAAAGCACATAGGAGAAAGAGATATTCTTGAATAACTTTTTTTGTGAAGGTCGGAGAGACTTGCAAGTAGGCTCTATCCCCACTAAATGGGGTAGCGCGCATCGATCGGTACCATCCTTGAGCTTCTCCGACTTTCGGAAGGGTTAGGGTTAGGGTTAGGGATGAAAGCACATAGGAGAAAGAGATATTCTTGAATAACTTTTTTTGTGAAGGTCGGAGAGACTTGGAAAGTGGTTGCATCTGGACTAATTTGGGTCCTGCGGATCGATTGGTACCATCCCCGAGCTTGTACGACCTTCGGAAGAGGTCGACCGACGAAATTCCCCCAAATCTGAGGAGATATTCTTGAATAACTTTTTTTGTGAAGGTCGGAGAGACTTGCAAGTAGGCTGTACCCCCACTAAATGGGGTAGCGCGCATCGATCGGTACCATCCTTGAGCTTCTCCGACTTTCGGAAGGGTTAGGGTTAGGGTTAGGGATGAAAGCACATAGGAGAAAGAGATATTCTTGAATAACTTTTTTTGTGAAGGTCGGAGAGACTTGCAAGTAGGCTCTACCCCCACTAAATGGGGTAGCGCGCATCGATCGGTACCATCCTTGAGCTTCTCCGACTTTCGGAAGGGTTAGGGTTAGGGTTAGGGATGAAAGCACATAGGAGAAAGAGATATTCTTGAATAACTTTTTTTGTGAAGGTCGGAGAGACTTGCAAGTAGGCTCTACCCCCACTAAATGGGGTTGCGCGCATCGATCGGTACCATCCTTGAGCTTCTCAGACTTTCGGAAGGGTTAGGGTTAGGGTTAGGGATGAAAGCACATAGGAGAAAGAGATATTCTTGAATAACTTTTTTTGTGAAGGTCGGAGAGACTTGGAAAGTGGTTGCATCTGGACTAATTTGGGTCCTGCGGATCGATTGGTACCATCCCCGAGCTTGTACGACCTTCGGAAGAGGTCGACCGACGAAATTCCCCCAAATCTGAGGAGATATTCTTGAATAACTTTTTTTGTGAAGGTCGGAGAGACTTGCAAGTAGGCTCTACCCCCACTAAATGGGGTAGCGCGCATCGATCGGTACCATCCTTGAGCTTCTCCGACTTTCGGAAGGGTTAGGGTTAGGGATGAAAGCACATAGGAGAAAGAGATATTCTTGAATAACTTTTTTTGTGAAGGTCGGAGAGACTTGCAAGTAGGCTCTACCCCCACTAAATGGGGTTGCGCGCATCGATCGGTACCATCCTTGAGCTTCTCCGACTTTCGGAAGGGTTAGGGTTAGGGTTAGGGATGAAAGCACATAGGAGAAAGAGATATTCTTGAATAACTTTTTTTGTGAAGGTCGGAAAGACTTGGAAAGTGGTTGCATCTGGACTAATTTGGGTCCTGCGGATCGATTGGTACCATCCCCGAGCTTGTACGACCTTCGGAAGAGGTCGACCGACGAAATTCCCCCAAATCTGAGGAGATATTCTTGAATAACTTTTTTTGTGAAGGTCGGAGAGACTTGCAAGTAGGCTCTACCCCCACTAAATGGGGTAGCGCGCATCGATCGGTACCATCCTTGAGCTTCTCCGACTTTCGGAAGGGTTAGGGTTAGGGTTAGGGATGAAAGCACATAGGAGAAAGAGATATTCTTGAATAACTTTTTTTGTGAAGGTCGGAGAGACTTGCAAGTAGGCTCTACCCCCACTAAATGGGGTAGCGCGCATCGATCGGTACCATCCTTGAGCTTCTCCGACTTTCGGAAGGGTTAGGGTTAGGGTTAGGGATGAAAGCACATAGGAGAAAGAGATATTCTTGAATAACTTTTTTTGTGAAGGTCGGAGAGACTTGCAAGTAGGCTCTACCCCCACTAAATGGGGTTGCGCGCATCGATCGGTACCATCCTTGAGCTTCTCCGACTTTCGGAAGGGTTAGGGTTAGGGTTAGGGATGAAAGCACATAGGAGAAAGAGATATTCTTGAATAACTTTTTTTGTGAAGGTCGGAGAGACTTGGAAAGTGGTTGCATCTGGACTAATTTGGGTCCTGCAGATCGATTGGTACCATCCCCGAGCTTGTACGACCTTCGGAAGAGGTCGACCGACGAAATTCCCCCAAATCTGAGGAGATATTCTTGAATAACTTTTTTTGTGAAGGTCGGAGAGACTTGCAAGTAGGCTCTACCCCCACTAAATGGGGTAGCGCGCATCGATCGGTACCATCCTTGAGCTTCTCCGACTTTCGGAAGGGTTAGGGTTAGGGATGAAAGCACATAGGAGAAAGAGATATTCTTGAATAACTTTTTTTGTGAAGGTCGGAGAGACTTGCAAGTAGGCTCTACCCCCACTAAATGGGGTTGCGCGCATCGATCGGTACCATCCTTGAGCTTCTCCGACTTTCGGAAGGGTTAGGGTTAGGGTTAGGGATGAAAGCACATAGGAGAAAGAGATATTCTTGAATAACTTTTTTTGTGAAGGTCGGAGAGACTTGGAAAGTGGTTGCATCTGGACTAATTTGGGTCCTGCAGATCGATTGGTACCATCCCCGAGCTTGTACGACCTTCGGAAGAGGTCGACCGACGAAATTCCCCCAAATCTGAGGAGATATTCTTGAATAACTTTTTTTGTGAAGGTCGGAGAGACTTGCAAGTAGGCTCTACCCCCACTAAATGGGGTAGCGCGCATCGATCGGTACCATCCTTGAGCTTCTCCGACTTTCGGAAGGGTTAGGGTTAGGGTTAGGGATGAAAGCACATAGGAGAAAGAGATATTCTTGAATAACTTTTTTTGTGAAGGTCGGAGAGACTTGGAAAGTGGTTGCATCTGGACTAATTTGGGTCCTGCGGATCGATTGGTACCATCCCCGAGCTTGTACGACCTTCGTAAGAGGTCGACCGACGAAATTCCCCCAAATCTGAGGAGATATTCTTGAATAACTTTTTTTGTGAAGGTCGGAGAGACTTGCAAGTAGGCTCTACCCCCACTAAATGGGGTAGCGCGCATCGATCGGTACCATCCTTGAGCTTCTCCGACTTTCGGAAGGGTTAGGGTTAGGGTTAGGGATGAAAGCACATAGGAGAAAGAGATATTCTTGAATAACTTTTTTTGTGAAGGTCGGAGAGACTTGGAAAGTGGTTGCATCTGGACTAATTTGGGTCCTGCAGATCGATTGGTACCATCCCCGAGCTTGTACGACCTTCGGAAGAGGTCGACCGACGAAATTCCCCCAAATCTGAGGAGATATTCTTGAATAACTTTTTTTGTGAAGGTCGGAGAGACTTGCAAGTAGGCTCTACCCCCACTAAATGGGGTAGCGCGCATCGATCGGTACCATCCTTGAGCTTCTCCGACTTTCGGAAGGGTTAGGGTTAGGGTTAGGGATGAAAGCACATAGGAGAAAGAGATATTCTTGAATAACTTTTTTTGTGAAGGTCGGAGAGACTTGGAAAGTGGTTGCATCTGGACTAATTTGGGTCCTGCGGATCGATTGGTACCATCCCCGAGCTTGTACGACCTTCGTAAGAGGTCGACCGACGAAATTCCCCCAAATCTGAGGAGATATTCTTGAATAACTTTTTTTGTGAAGGTCGGAGAGACTTGCAAGTAGGCTCTACCCCCACTAAATGGGGTAGCGCGCATCGATCGGTACCATCCTTGAGCTTCTCCGACTTTCGGAAGGGTTAGGGTTAGGGTTAGGGATGAAAGCACATAGGAGAAAGAGATATTCTTGAATAACTTTTTTTGTGAAGGTCGGAGAGACTTGCAAGTAGGCTCTACTCCCACTAAATGGGGTAGCGCGCATCGATCGGTACCATCCTTGAGCTTCTCCGACTTTCGGAAGGGTTAGGGTTAGGGTTAGGGATGAAAGCACATAGGAGAAAGAGATATTCTAGAATAACTTTTTTTGTGAAGGTCGGAGAGACTTGCAAGTAGGCTCTACCCCCACTAAATGGGGTTGCGCGCATCGATCGGTACCATCCTTGAGCTTCTCCGACTTTCGGAAGGGTTAGGGTTAGGGTTAGGGATGAAAGCACATAGGAGAAAGAGATATTCTTGAATAACTTTTTTTGTGAAGGTCGGAGAGACTTGGAAAGTGGTTGCATCTGGACTAATTTGGGTCCTGCGGATCGATTGGTACCATCCCCGAGCTTGTACGACCTTCGGAAGAGGTCGACCGACGAAATTCCCCCAAATCTGAGGAGATATTCTTGAATAACTTTTTTTGTGAAGGTCGGAGAGACTTGCAAGTAGGCTCTACCCCCACTAAATGGGGTAGCGCACATCGATCGGTACCATCCTTGAGCTTCTCCGACTTTCGGAAGGGTTAGGGTTAGGGTTAGGGATGAAAGCACATAGGAGAAAGAGATATTCTTGAATAACTTTTTTTGTGAAGGTCGGAGAGACTTGCAAGTAGGCTCTACCCCCACTAAATGGGGTAGCGCGCATCGATCGGTACCATCCTTGAGCTTCTCCGACTTTCGGAAGGGTTAGGGTTAGGGTTAGGGATGAAAGCACATAGGAGAAAGAGATATTCTTGAATAACTTTTTTTGTGAAGGTCGGAGAGACTTGCAAGTAGGCTCTATCCCCACTAAATGGGGTAGCGCGCATCGATCGGTACCATCCTTGAGCTTCTCCGACTTTCGGAAGGGTTAGGGTTAGGGTTAGGGATGAAAGCACATAGGAGAAAGAGATATTCTTGAATAACTTTTTTTGTGAAGGTCGGAGAGACTTGGAAAGTGGTTGCATCTGGACTAATTTGGGTCCTGCGGATCGATTGGTACCATCCCCGAGCTTGTACGACCTTCGGAAGAGGTCGACCGACGAAATTCCCCCAAATCTGAGGAGATATTCTTGAATAACTTTTTTTGTGAAGGTCGGAGAGACTTGCAAGTAGGCTGTACCCCCACTAAATGGGGTAGCGCGCATCGATCGGTACCATCCTTGAGCTTCTCCGACTTTCGGAAGGGTTAGGGTTAGGGTTAGGGATGAAAGCACATAGGAGAAAGAGATATTCTTGAATAACTTTTTTTGTGAAGGTCGGAGAGACTTGCAAGTAGGCTCTACCCCCACTAAATGGGGTAGCGCGCATCGATCGGTACCATCCTTGAGCTTCTCCGACTTTCGGAAGGGTTAGGGTTAGGGTTAGGGATGAAAGCACATAGGAGAAAGAGATATTCTTGAATAACTTTTTTTGTGAAGGTCGGAGAGACTTGCAAGTAGGCTCTACCCCCACTAAATGGGGTTGCGCGCATCGATCGGTACCATCCTTGAGCTTCTCCGACTTTCGGAAGGGTTAGGGTTAGGGTTAGGGATGAAAGCACATAGGAGAAAGAGATATTCTTAAATAACTTTTTTTGTGAAGGTCGGAGAGACTTGGAAAGTGGTTGCATCTGGACTAATTTGGGTCCTGCGGATCGATTGGTACCATCCCCGAGCTTGTACGACCTTCGGAAGAGGTCGACCGACGAAATTCCCCCAAATCTGAGGAGATATTCTTGAATAACTTTTTTTGTGAAGGTCGGAGAGACTTGCAAGTAGGCTGTACCCCCACTAAATGGGGTAGCGCGCATCGATCGGTACCATCCTTGAGCTTCTCCGACTTTCGGAAGGGTTAGGGTTAGGGATGAAAGCACATAGGAGAAAGAGATATTCTTGAATAACTTTTTTTGTGAAGGTCGGAGAGACTTGCAAGTAGGCTCTACCCCCACTAAATGGGGTTGCGCGCATCGATCGGTACCATCCTTGAGCTTCTCCGACTTTCGGAAGGGTTAGGGTTAGGGTTAGGGATGAAAGCATATAGGAGAAAGAGATATTCTTGAATAACTTTTTTTGTGAAGGTCGGAGAGACTTGGAAAGTGGTTGCATCTGGACTAATTTGGGTCCTGCGGATCGATTGGTACCATCCCCGAGCTTGTACGACCTTCGGAAGAGGTCGACCGACGAAATTCCCCCAAATCTGAGGAGATATTCTTGAATAACTTTTTTTGTGAAGGTCGGAGAGACTTGCAAGTAGGCTCTACCCCCACTAAATGGGGTAGCGCGCATCGATCGGTACCATCCTTGAGCTTCTCCGACTTTCGGAAGGGTTAGGGTTAGGGTTAGGGATGAAAGCACATAGGAGAAAGAGATATTCTTGAATAACTTTTTTTGTGAAGGTCGGAGAGACTTGCAAGTAGGCTCTACCCCCACTAAATGGGGTAGCGCGCATCGATCGGTACCATCCTTGAGCTTCTCCGACTTTCGGAAGGGTTAGGGTTAGGGTTAGGGATGAAAGCACATAGGAGAAAGAGATATTCTTGAATAACTTTTTTTGTGAAGGTCGGAGAGACTTGGAAAGTGGTTGCATCTGGACTAATTTGGGTCCTGCGGATCGATTGGTACCATCCCCGAGCTTGTACGACCTTCGGAAGAGGTCGACCGACGAAATTCCCCCAAATCTGAGGAGATATTCTTGAATAACTTTTTTTGTGAAGGTCGGAGAGACTTGCAAGTAGGCTCTACCCCCACTAAATGGGGTAGCGCGCATCGATCGGTACCATCCTTGAGCTTCTCCGACTTTCGGAAGGGTTAGGGTTAGGGATGAAAGCACATAGGAGAAAGAGATATTCTTGAATAACGTTTTTTGTGAAGGTCGGAGAGACTTGGAAAGTGGTTGCATCTGGACTAATTTGGGTCCTGCGGATCGATTGGTACCATCCCCGAGCTTGTACGACCTTCGGAAGAGGTCGACCGACGAAATTCCCCCAAATCTGAGGAGATATTCTTGAATAACTTTTTTTGTGAAGGTCGGAGAGACTTGCAAGTAGGCTCTACCCCCACTAAATGGGGTAGCGCGCATCGATCGGTACCATCCCTGAGCTTCTCCGACTTTCGGAAGGGTTAGGGTTAGGGTTAGGGATGAAAGCACATAGGAGAAAGAGATATTCTTGAATAACTTTTTTTGTGAAGGTCCGAGAGACTTGCAAGTAGGCTCTACCCCCACTAAATGGGGTAGCGCGCATCGATCGGTACCATCCTTGAGCTTCTCCGACTTTCGGAAGGGTTAGGGTTAGGGTTAGGGATGAAAGCACATAGGAGAAAGAGATATTCTTGAATAACTTTTTTTGTGAAGGTCGGAGAGACTTGCAAGTAGGCTCTACCCCCACTAAATGGGGTAGCGCGCATCGATCGGTACCATCCTTGAGCTTCTCCGACTTTCGGAAGGGTTAGGGTTAGGGTTAGGGATGAAAGCACATAGGAGAAAGAGATATTCTTGAATAACTTTTTTTGTGAAGGTCGGAGAGACTTGCAAGTAGGCTCTACCCCCACTAAATGGGGTAGCGCGCATCGATCGGTACCATCCTTGAGCTTCTCCGACTTTCGGAAGGGTTAGGGTTAGGGTTAGGGATGAAAGCACATAGGAGAAAGAGATATTCTTGAATAACTTTTTTTGTGAAGGTCGGAGAGACTTGGAAAGTGGTTGCATCTGGACTAATTTGGGTCCTGCAGATCGATTGGTACCATCCCCGAGCTTGTACGACCTTCGGAAGAGGTCGACCGACGAAATTCCCCCAAATCTGAGGAGATATTCTTGAATAACTTTTTTTGTGAAGGTCGGAGAGACTTGCAAGTAGGCTCTACCCCCACTAAATGGGGTTGCGCGCATCGATCGGTACCATCCTTGAGCTTCTCCGACTTTCGGAAGGGTTAGGGTTAGGGTTAGGGATGAAAGCACATAGGAGAAAGAGATATTCTTGAATAACTTTTTTTGTGAAGGTCGGAGAGACTTGCAAGTAGGCTCTACCCCCACTAAATGGGGTAGCGCGCATCGATCGGTACCATCCTTGAGCTTCTCCGACTTTCGGAAGGGTTAGGGTTAGGGATGAAAGCACATAGGAGAAAGAGATATTCTTGAATAACTTTTTTTGTGAAGGTCGGAGAGACTTGCATGTAGGCTCTACCCCCACTAAATGGGGTAGCGCGCATCGATCGGTACCATCCTTGAGCTTCTCCGACTTTCGGAAGGGTTAGGGTTAGGGTTAGGGATGAAAGCACATAGGAGAAAGAGATATTCTTGAATAACTTTTTTTGTGAAGGTCGGAGAGACTTGCAAGTAGGCTCTACCCCCACTAAATGGGGTAGCGCGCATCGATCGGTACCATCCTTGAGCTTCTCCGACTTTCGGAAGGGTTAGGGTTAGGGATGAAAGCACATAGGAGAAAGAGATATTCTTGAATAACGTTTTTTGTGAAGGTCGGAGAGACTTGGAAAGTGGTTGCATCTGGACTAATTTGGGTCCTGCGGATCGATTGGTACCATCCCCGAGCTTGTACGACCTTCGGAAGAGGTCGACCGACGAAATTCCCCCAAATCTGAGGAGATATTCTTGAATAACTTTTTTTGTGAAGGTCGGAGAGACTTGCAAGTAGGCTCTACCCCCACTAAATGGGGTAGCGCGCATCGATCGGTACCATCCTTGAGCTTCTCCGACTTTCGGAAGGGTTAGGGTTAGGGTTAGGGATGAAAGCACATAGGAGAAAGAGATATTCTTGAATAACGTTTTTTGTGAAGGTCGGAGAGACTTGGAAAGTGGTTGCATCTGGACTAATTTGGGTCCTGCGGATCGATTGGTACCATCCCCGAGCTTGTACGACCTTCGGAAGAGGTCGACCGACGAAATTCCCCCAAATCTGAGGAGATATTCTTGAATAACTTTTTTTGTGAAGGTCGGAGAGACTTGCAAGTAGGCTCTACCCCCACTAAATGGGGTAGCGCGCATCGATCGGTACCATCCTTGAGCTTCTCCGACTTTCGGAAGGGTTAGGGTTAGGGTTAGGGATGAAAGCACATAGGAGAAAGAGATATTCTTGAATAACTTTTTTTGTGAAGGTCCGAGAGACTTGCAAGTAGGCTCTACCCCCACTAAATGGGGTAACGCGCATCGATCGGTACCATCCTTGAGCTTCTCCGACTTTCGGAAGGGTTAGGGTTAGGGTTAGGGATGAAAGCACATAGGAGAAAGAGATATTCTTGAATAACTTTTTTTGTGAAGGTCGGAGAGACTTGCAAGTAGGCTCTACCCCCACTAAATGGGGTAGCGCGCATCGATCGGTACCATCCTTGAGCTTCTCCGACTTTCGGAAGGGTTAGGGTTAGGGTTAGGGATGAAAGCACATAGGAGAAAGAGATATTCTTGAATAACTTTTTTTGTGAAGGTCGGAGAGACTTGGAAAGTGGTTGCATCTGGACTAATTTGGGTCCTGCGGATCGATTGGTACCATCCCCGAGCTTGTACGACCTTCGGAAGAGGTCGACCGACGAAATTCCCCCAAATCTGAGGAGATATTCTTGAATAACTTTTTTTGTGAAGGTCGGAGAGACTTGCAAGTAGGCTCTACCCCCACTAAATGGGGTAGCGCGCATCGATCGGTACCATCCTTGAGCTTCTCCGACTTTCGGAAGGGTTAGGGTTAGGGTTAGGGATGAAAGCACATAGGAGAAAGAGATATTCTTGAATAACTTTTTTTGTGAAGGTCCGAGAGACTTGCAAGTAGGCTCTACCCCCACTAAATGGGGTAACGCGCATCGATCGGTACCATCCTTGAGCTTCTCCGACTTTCGGAAGGGTTAGGGTTAGGGTTAGGGATGAAAGCACATAGGAGAAAGAGATATTCTTGAATAACTTTTTTTGTGAAGGTCGGAGAGACTTGCAAGTAGGCTCTACCCCCACTAAATGGGGTAGCGCGCATCGATCGGTACCATCCTTGAGCTTCTCCGACTTTCGGAAGGGTTAGGGTTAGGGTTAGGGATGAAAGCACATAGGAGAAAGAGATATTCTTGAATAACTTTTTTTGTGAAGGTCGGAGAGACTTGCAAGTAGGCTCTACCCCCACTAAATGGGGTAGCGCGCATCGATCAGTACCATCCTTGAGCTTCTCCGACTTTCGGAAGGGTTAGGGTTAGGGTTAGGGATGAAAGCACATAGGAGAAAGAGATATTCTTGAATAACTTTTTTTGTGAAGGTCGGAGAGACTTGGAAAGTGGTTGCATCTGTACTAATTTGGGTCCTGCAGATCGATTGGTACCATCCCCGAGCTTGTACGACCTTCGGAAGAGGTCGACCGACGAAATTCCCCCAAATCTGAGGAGATATTCTTGAATAACTTTTTTTGTGAAGGTCGGAGAGACTTGCAAGTAGGCTCTACCCCCACTAAATGGGGTTGCGCGCATCGATCGGTACCATCCTTGAGCTTCTCCGACTTTCGGAAGGGTTAGGGTTAGGGTTAGGGATGAAAGCACATAGGAGAAAGAGATATTCTTGAATAACTTTTTTTGTGAAGGTCGGAGAGACTTGCAAGTAGGCTCTACCCCCACTAAATGGGGTAGCGCGCATCGATCGGTACCATCCTTGAGCTTCTCCGACTTTCGGAAGGGTTAGGGTTAGGGATGAAAGCACATAGGAGAAAGAGATATTCTTGAATAACTTTTTTTGTGAAGGTCGGAGAGACTTGCAAGTAGGCTCTACCCCCACTAAATGGGGTTGCGCGCATCGATCGGTACCATCCTTGAGCTTCTCCGACTTTCGGAAGGGTTAGGGTTAGGGTTAGGGATGAAAGCACATAGGAGAAAGAGATATTCTTGAATAACTTTTTTTGTGAAGGTCGGAGAGACTTGGAAAGTGGTTGCATCTGGACTAATTTGGGTCCTGCGGATCGATTGGTACCATCCCCGAGCTTGTACGACCTTCGGAAGAGGTCGACCGACGAAATTCCCCCAAATCTGAGGAGATATTCTTGAATAACTTTTTTTGTGAAGGTCGGAGAGACTTGCAAGTAGGCTCTACCCCCACTAAATGGGGTAGCGCGCATCGATCGGTACCATCCTTGAGCTTCTCCGACTTTCGGAAGGGTTAGGGTTAGGGTTAGGGATGAAAGCACATAGGAGAAAGAGATATTCTTGAATAACCTTTTTTGTGAAGGTCGGAGAGACTTGCAAGTAGGCTCTACCCCCACTAAATGGGGTAGCGCGCATCGATCGGTACCATCCTTGAGCTTCTCCGACTTTCGGAAGGGTTAGGGTTAGGGTTAGGGATGAAAGCACATAGGAGAAAGAGATATTCTTGAATAACTTTTTTTGTGAAGGTCGGAGAGACTTGGAAAGTGGTTGCATCTGGACTAATTTGGGTCCTGCGGATCGATTGGTACCATCCCCGAGCTTGTACGACCTTCGGAAGAGGTCGACCGACGAAATTCCCCCAAATCTGAGGAGATATTCTTGAATAACTTTTTTTGTGAAGGTCGGAGAGACTTGCAAGTAGGCTCTACCCCCACTAAATGGGGTAGCGCGCATCGATCGGTACCATCCTTGAGCTTCTCCGACTTTCGGAAGGGTTAGGGTTAGGGTTAGGGATGAAAGCACATAGGAGAAAGAGATATTCTTGAATAACTTTTTTTGTGAAGGTCGGAGAGACTTGGAAAGTGGTTGCATCTGGACTAATTTGGGTCCTGCGGATCGATTGGTACCATCCCCGAGCTTGTACGACCTTCGGAAGAGGTCGACCGACGAAATTCCCCCAAATCTGAGGAGATATTCTTGAATAACTTTTTTTGTGAAGGTCGGAGAGACTTGCAAGTAGGCTCTACCCCCACTAAATGGGGTAGCGCGCATCGATCGGTACCATCCTTGAGCTTCTCCGACTTTCGGAAGGGTTAGGGTTAGGGTTAGGGATGAAAGCACATAGGAGAAAGAGATATTCTTGAATAACCTTTTTTGTGAAGGTCGGAGAGACTTGCAAGTAGGCTCTACCCCCACTAAATGGGGTAGCGCGCATCGATCGGTACCATCCTTGAGCTTCTCCGACTTTCGGAAGGGTTAGGGTTAGGGTTAGGGATGAAAGCACATAGGAGAAAGAGATATTCTTGAATAACTTTTTTTGTGAAGGTCGGAGAGACTTGGAAAGTGGTTGCATCTGGACTAATTTGGGTCCTGCGGATCGATTGGTACCATCCCCGAGCTTGTACGACCTTCGGAAGAGGTCGACCGACGAAATTCCCCCAAATCTGAGGAGATATTCTTGAATAACTTTTTTTGTGAAGGTCGGAGAGACTTGCAAGTAGGCTCTACCCCCACTAAATGGGGTAGCGCGCATCGATCGGTACCATCCTTGAGCTTCTCCGACTTTCGGAAGGGTTAGGGTTAGGGTTAGGGATGAAAGCACATAGGAGAAAGAGATATTCTTGAATAACGTTTTTTGTGAAGGTCGGAGAGACTTGGAAAGTGGTTGCATCTGGACTAATTTGGGTCCTGCGGATCGATTGGTACCATCCCCGAGCTTGTACGACCTTCGGAAGAGGTCGACCGACGAAATTCCCCCAAATCTGAGGAGATATTCTTGAATAACTTTTTTTGTGAAGGTCGGAGAGACTTGCAAGTAGGCTCTACCCCCACTAAATGGGGTAGCGCGCATCGATCGGTACCATCCTTGAGCTTCTCCGACTTTCGGAAGGGTTAGGGTTAGGGTTAGGGATGAAAGCACATAGGAGAAAGAGATATTCTTGAATAACTTTTTTTGTGAAGGTCGGAGAGACTTGCAAGTAGGCTCTACCCCCACTAAATGGGGTAGCGCGCATCGATCGGTACCATCCTTGAGCTTCTCCGACTTTCGGAAGGGTTAGAGTTAGGGTTAGGGATGAAAGCACATAGGAGAAAGAGATATTCTTGAATAACTTTTTTTGTGAAGGTCGGAGAGACTTGGAAAGTGGTTGCATCTGGACTAAATTGGGTCCTGCAGATCGATTGGTACCATCCCCGAGCTTGTACGACCTTCGGAAGAGGTCGACCGACGAAATTCCCCCAAATCTGAGGAGATATTCTTGAATAACTTTTTTTGTGAAGGTCGGAGAGACTTGCAAGTAGGCTCTACCCCCACTAAATGGGGTAGCGCGCATCGATCGGTACCATCCTTGAGCTTCTCCGACTTTCGGAAGGGTTAGGGTTAGGGTTAGGGATGAAAGCACATAGGAGAAAGAGATATTCTTGAATAACTTTTTTTGTGAAGGTCGGAGAGACTTGGAAAGTGGTTGCATCTGGACTAATTTGGGTCCTGCGGATCGATTGGTACCATCCCCGAGCTTGTACGACCTTCGGAAGAGGTCGACCGACGAAATTCCCCCAAATCTGAGGAGATATTCTTGAATAACTTTTTTTGTGAAGGTCGGAGAGACTTGCAAGTAGGCTCTACCCCCACTAAATGGGGTAGCGCGCATCGATCGGTACCATCCTTGAGCTTCTCCGACTTTCGGAAGGGTTAGGGTTAGGGTTAGGGATGAAAGCACATAGGAGAAAGAGATATTCTTGAATAACCTTTTTTGTGAAGGTCGGAGAGACTTGCAAGTAGGCTCTACCCCCACTAAATGGGGTAGCGCGCATCGATCGGTACCATCCTTGAGCTTCTCCGACTTTCGGAAGGGTTAGGGTTAGGGTTAGGGATGAAAGCACATAGGAGAAAGAGATATTCTTGAATAACTTTTTTTGTGAAGGTCGGAGAGACTTGGAAAGTGGTTGCATCTGGACTAATTTGGGTCCTGCGGATCGATTGGTACCATCCCCGAGCTTGTACGACCTTCGGAAGAGGTCGACCGACGAAATTCCCCCAAATCTGAGGAGATATTCTTGAATAACTTTTTTTGTGAAGGTCGGAGAGACTTGCAAGTAGGCTCTACCCCCACTAAATGGGGTAGCGCGCATCGATCGGTACCATCCTTGAGCTTCTCCGACTTTCGGAAGGGTTAGGGTTAGGGTTAGGGATGAAAGCACATAGGAGAAAGAGATATTCTTGAATAACGTTTTTTGTGAAGGTCGGAGAGACTTGGAAAGTGGTTGCATCTGGACTAATTTGGGTCCTGCGGATCGATTGGTACCATCCCCGAGCTTGTACGACCTTCGGAAGAGGTCGACCGACGAAATTCCCCCAAATCTGAGGAGATATTCTTGAATAACTTTTTTTGTGAAGGTCGGAGAGACTTGCAAGTAGGCTCTACCCCCACTAAATGGGGTAGCGCGCATCGATCGGTACCATCCTTGAGCTTCTCCGACTTTCGGAAGGGTTAGGGTTAGGGTTAGGGATGAAAGCACATAGGAGAAAGAGATATTCTTGAATAACTTTTTTTGTGAAGGTCGGAGAGACTTGCAAGTAGGCTCTACCCCCACTAAATGGGGTAGCGCGCATCGATCGGTACCATCCTTGAGCTTCTCCGACTTTCGGAAGGGTTAGAGTTAGGGTTAGGGATGAAAGCACATAGGAGAAAGAGATATTCTTGAATAACTTTTTTTGTGAAGGTCGGAGAGACTTGGAAAGTGGTTGCATCTGGACTAAATTGGGTCCTGCAGATCGATTGGTACCATCCCCGAGCTTGTACGACCTTCGGAAGAGGTCGACCGACGAAATTCCCCCAAATCTGAGGAGATATTCTTGAATAACTTTTTTTGTGAAGGTCGGAGAGACTTGCAAGTAGGCTCTACCCCCACTAAATGGGGTTGCGCGCATCGATCGGTACCATCCTTGAGCTTCTCCGACTTTCGGAAGGGTTAGGGTTAGGGTTAGGGATGAAAGCACATAGGAGAAAGAGATATTCTTGAATAACTTTTTTTGTGAAGGTCGGAGAGACTTGCAAGTAGGCTCTACCCCCACTAAATGGGGTAGCGCGCATCGATCGGTACCATCCTTGAGCTTCTCCGACTTTCGGAAGGGTTAGGGTTAGGGATGAAAGCACATAGGAGAAAGAGATATTCTTGAATAACTTTTTTTGTGAAGGTCGGAGAGACTTGCAAGTAGGCTCTACCCCCACTAAATGGGGTAGCGCGCATCGATCGGTACCATCCTTGAGCTTCTCCGACTTTCGGAAGGGTTAGGGTTAGGGTTAGGGATGAAAGCACATAGGAGAAAGAGATATTCTTGAATAACTTTTTTTGTGAAGGTCGGAGAGACTTGCAAGTAGGCTCTACCCCCACTAAATGGGGTAGCGCGCATCGATCGGTACCATCCTTGAGCTTCTCCGACTTTCGGAAGGGTTAGGGTTAGGGATGAAAGCACATAGGAGAAAGAGATATTCTTGAATAACGTTTTTTGTGAAGGTCGGAGAGACTTGGAAAGTGGTTGCATCTGGACTAATTTGGGTCCTGCGGATCGATTGGTACCATCCCCGAGCTTGTACGAGCTTCGGAAGAGGTCGACCGACGAAATTCCCCCAAATCTGAGGAGATATTCTTGAATAACTTTTTTTGTGAAGGTCGGAGAGACTTGCAAGTAGGCTCTACCCCCACTAAATGGGGTAGCGCGCATCGATCGGTACCATCCTTGAGCTTCTCCGACTTTCGGAAGGGTTAGGGTTAGGGTTAGGGATGAAAGCACATAGGAGAAAGAGATATTCTTGAATAACGTTTTTTGTGAAGGTCGGAGAGACTTGGAAAGTGGTTGCATCTGGACTAATTTGGGTCCTGCGGATCGATTGGTACCATCCCCGAGCTTGTACGACCTTCGGAAGAGGTCGACCGACGAAATTCCCCCAAATCTGAGGAGATATTCTTGAATAACTTTTTTTGTGAAGGTCGGAGAGACTTGCAAGTAGGCTCTACCCCCACTAAATGGGGTAGCGCGCATCGATCGGTACCATCCTTGAGCTTCTCCGACTTTCGGAAGGGTTAGGGTTAGGGTTAGGGATGAAAGCACATAGGAGAAAGAGATATTCTTGAATAACTTTTTTTGTGAAGGTCCGAGAGACTTGCAAGTAGGCTCTACCCCCACTAAATGGGGTAACGCGCATCGATCGGTACCATCCTTGAGCTTCTCCGACTTTCGGAAGGGTTAGGGTTAGGGTTAGGGATGAAAGCACATAGGAGAAAGAGATATTCTTGAATAACTTTTTTTGTGAAGGTCGGAGAGACTTGCAAGTAGGCTCTACCCCCACTAAATGGGGTAGCGCGCATCGATCGGTACCATCCTTGAGCTTCTCCGACTTTCGGAAGGGTTAGGGTTAGGGTTAGGGATGAAAGCACATAGGAGAAAGAGATATTCTTGAATAACTTTTTTTGTGAAGGTCGGAGAGACTTGCAAGTAGGCTCTACCCCCACTAAATGGGGTAGCGCGCATCGATCAGTACCATCCTTGAGCTTCTCCGACTTTCGGAAGGGTTAGGGTTAGGGTTAGGGATGAAAGCACATAGGAGAAAGAGATATTCTTGAATAACTTTTTTTGTGAAGGTCGGAGAGACTTGGAAAGTGGTTGCATCTGGACTAATTTGGGTCCTGCAGATCGATTGGTACCATCCCCGAGCTTGTACGACCTTCGGAAGAGGTCGACCGACGAAATTCCCCCAAATCTGAGGAGATATTCTTGAATAACTTTTTTTGTGAAGGTCGGAGAGACTTGCAAGTAGGCTCTACCCCCACTAAATGGGGTTGCGCGCATCGATCGGTACCATCCTTGAGCTTCTCCGACTTTCGGAAGGGTTAGGGTTAGGGTTAGGGATGAAAGCACATAGGAGAAAGAGATATTCTTGAATAACTTTTTTTGTGAAGGTCGGAGAGACTTGCAAGTAGGCTCTACCCCCACTAAATGGGGTAGCGCGCATCGATCGGTACCATCCTTGAGCTTCTCCGACTTTCGGAAGGGTTAGGGTTAGGGATGAAAGCACATAGGAGAAAGAGATATTCTTGAATAACTTTTTTTGTGAAGGTCGGAGAGACTTGCAAGTAGGCTCTACCCCCACTAAATGGGGTTGCGCGCATCGATCGGTACCATCCTTGAGCTTCTCCGACTTTCGGAAGGGTTAGGGTTAGGGTTAGGGATGAAAGCACATAGGAGAAAGAGATATTCTTGAATAACTTTTTTTGTGAAGGTCGGAGAGACTTGGAAAGTGGTTGCATCTGGACTAATTTGGGTCCTGCGGATCGATTGGTACCATCCCCGAGCTTGTACGACCTTCGGAAGAGGTCGACCGACGAAATTCCCCCAAATCTGAGGAGATATTCTTGAATAACTTTTTTTGTGAAGGTCGGAGAGACTTGCAAGTAGGCTCTACCCCCACTAAATGGGGTAGCGCGCATCGATCGGTACCATCCTTGAGCTTCTCCGACTTTCGGAAGGGTTAGGGTTAGGGTTAGGGATGAAAGCACATAGGAGAAAGAGATATTCTTGAATAACCTTTTTTGTGAAGGTCGGAGAGACTTGCAAGTAGGCTCTACCCCCACTA
The DNA here is from genome assembly GCF_963576545.1 of Limanda limanda. NCBI lineage: Eukaryota > Metazoa > Chordata > Actinopteri > Pleuronectiformes > Pleuronectidae > Limanda > Limanda limanda. The sequence continues at coordinate 424,170 of NW_026870604.1, forward strand.
AATGGGGTAGCGCGCATCGATCGGTACCATCCTTGAGCTTCTCCGACTTTCGGAAGGGTTAGGGTTAGGGTTAGGGATGAAAGCACATAGGAGAAAGAGATATTCTTGAATAACTTTTTTTGTGAAGGTCGGAGAGACTTGGAAAGTGGTTGCATCTGGACTAATTTGGGTCCTGCGGATCGATTGGTACCATCCCCGAGCTTGTACGACCTTCGGAAGAGGTCGACCGACGAAATTCCCCCAAATCTGAGGAGATATTCTTGAATAACTTTTTTTGTGAAGGTCGGAGAGACTTGCAAGTAGGCTCTACCCCCACTAAATGGGGTAGCGCGCATCGATCGGTACCATCCTTGAGCTTCTCCGACTTTCGGAAGGGTTAGGGTTAGGGTTAGGGATGAAAGCACATAGGAGAAAGAGATATTCTTGAATAACGTTTTTTGTGAAGGTCGGAGAGACTTGGAAAGTGGTTGCATCTGGACTAATTTGGGTCCTGCGGATCGATTGGTACCATCCCCGAGCTTGTACGACCTTCGGAAGAGGTCGACCGACGAAATTCCCCCAAATCTGAGGAGATATTCTTGAATAACTTTTTTTGTGAAGGTCGGAGAGACTTGCAAGTAGGCTCTACCCCCACTAAATGGGGTAGCGCGCATCGATCGGTACCATCCTTGAGCTTCTCCGACTTTCGGAAGGGTTAGGGTTAGGGTTAGGGATGAAAGCACATAGGAGAAAGAGATATTCTTGAATAACTTTTTTTGTGAAGGTCCGAGAGACTTGCAAGTAGGCTCTACCCCCACTAAATGGGGTAGCGCGCATCGATCGGTACCATCTTTGAGCTTCTCCGACTTTCGGAAGGGTTAGGGTTAGGGTTAGGGATGAAAGCACATAGGAGAAAGAGATATTCTTGAATAACTTTTTTTGTGAAGGTCGGAGAGACTTGCAAGTAGGCTCTACCCCCACTAAATGGGGTAGCGCGCATCGATCGGTACCATCCTTGAGCTTCTCCGACTTTCGGAAGGGTTAGGGTTAGGGTTAGGGATGAAAGCACATAGGAGAAAGAGATATTCTTGAATAACTTTTTTTGTGAAGGTCGGAGAGACTTGCAAGTAGGCTCTACCCCCACTAAATGGGGTAGCGCGCATCGATCGGTACCATCCTTGAGCTTCTCCGACTTTCGGAAGGGTTAGGGTTAGGGTTAGGGATGAAAGCACATAGGAGAAAGAGATATTCTTGAATAACTTTTTTTGTGAAGGTCGGAGAGACTTGGAAAGTGGTTGCATCTGGACTAATTTGGGTCCTGCAGATCGATTGGTACCATCCCCGAGCTTGTACGACCTTCGGAAGAGGTCGACCGACGAAATTCCCCCAAATCTGAGGAGATATTCTTGAATAACTTTTTTTGTGAAGGTCGGAGAGACTTGCAAGTAGGCTCTACCCCCACTAAATGGGGTTGCGCGCATCGATCGGTACCATCCTTGAGCTTCTCCGACTTTCGGAAGGGTTAGGGTTAGGGTTAGGGATGAAAGCACATAGGAGAAAGAGATATTCTTGAATAACTTTTTTTGTGAAGGTCGGAGAGACTTGCAAGTAGGCTCTACCCCCACTAAATGGGGTAGCGCGCATCGATCGGTACCATCCTTGAGCTTCTCCGACTTTCGGAAGGGTTAGGGTTAGGGATGAAAGCACATAGGAGAAAGAGATATTCTTGAATAACTTTTTTTGTGAAGGTCGGAGAGACTTGCAAGTAGGCTCTACCCCCACTAAATGGGGTAGCGCGCATCGATCGGTACCATCCTTGAGCTTCTCCGACTTTCGGAAGGGTTAGGGTTAGGGTTAGGGATGAAAGCACATAGGAGAAAGAGATATTCTTGAATAACTTTTTTTGTGAAGGTCGGAGAGACTTGCAAGTAGGCTCTACCCCCACTAAATGGGGTAGCGCGCATCGATCGGTACCATCCTTGAGCTTCTCCGACTTTCGGAAGGGTTAGGGTTAGGGTTAGGGATGAAAGCACATAGGAGAAAGAGATATTCTTGAATAACGTTTTTTGTGAAGGTCGGAGAGACTTGGAAAGTGGTTGCATCTGGACTAATTTGGGTCCTGCGGATCGATTGGTACCATCCCCGAGCTTGTACGACCTTCGGAAGAGGTCGACCGACGAAATTCCCCCAAATCTGAGGAGATATTCTTGAATAACTTTTTTTGTGAAGGTCGGAGAGACTTGCAAGTAGGCTCTACCCCCACTAAATGGGGTAGCGCGCATCGATCGGTACCATCCTTGAGCTTCTCCGACTTTCGGAAGGGTTAGGGTTAGGGTTAGGGATGAAAGCACATAGGAGAAAGAGATATTCTTGAATAACGTTTTTTGTGAAGGTCGGAGAGACTTGGAAAGTGGTTGCATCTGGACTAATTTGGGTCCTGCGGATCGATTGGTACCATCCCCGAGCTTGTACGACCTTCGGAAGAGGTCGACCGACGAAATTCCCCCAAATCTGAGGAGATATTCTTGAATAACTTTTTTTGTGAAGGTCGGAGAGACTTGCAAGTAGGCTCTACCCCCACTAAATGGGGTAGCGCGCATCGATCGGTACCATCCTTGAGCTTCTCCGACTTTCGGAAGGGTTAGGGTTAGGGTTAGGGATGAAAGCACATAGGAGAAAGAGATATTCTTGAATAACTTTTTTTGTGAAGGTCCGAGAGACTTGCAAGTAGGCTCTACCCCCACTAAATGGGGTAGCGCGCATCGATCGGTACCATCCTTGAGCTTCTCCGACTTTCGGAAGGGTTAGGGTTAGGGTTAGGGATGAAAGCACATAGGAGAAAGAGATATTCTTGAATAACTTTTTTTGTGAAGGTCGGAGAGACTTGCAAGTAGGCTCTACCCCCACTAAATGGGGTAGCGCGCATCGATCGGTACCATCCTTGAGCTTCTCCGACTTTCGGAAGGGTTAGGGTTAGGGTTAGGGATGAAAGCACATAGGAGAAAGAGATATTCTTGAATAACTTTTTTTGTGAAGGTCGGAGAGACTTGCAAGTAGGCTCTACCCCCACTAAATGGGGTAGCGCGCATCGATCGGTACCATCCTTGAGCTTCTCCGACTTTCGGAAGGGTTAGGGTTAGGGTTAGGGATGAAAGCACATAGGAGAAAGAGATATTCTTGAATAACTTTTTTTGTGAAGGTCGGAGAGACTTGGAAAGTGGTTGCATCTGGACTAATTTGGGTCCTGCAGATCGATTGGTACCATCCCCGAGCTTGTACGACCTTCGGAAGAGGTCGACCGACGAAATTCCCCCAAATCTGAGGAGATATTCTTGAATAACTTTTTTTGTGAAGGTCGGAGAGACTTGCAAGTAGGCTCTACCCCCACTAAATGGGGTTGCGCGCATCGATCGGTACCATCCTTGAGCTTCTCCGACTTTCGGAAGGGTTAGGGTTAGGGTTAGGGATGAAAGCACATAGGAGAAAGAGATATTCTTGAATAACTTTTTTTGTGAAGGTCGGAGAGACTTGCAAGTAGGCTCTACCCCCACTAAATGGGGTAGCGCGCATCGATCGGTACCATCCTTGAGCTTCTCCGACTTTCGGAAGGGTTAGGGTTAGGGATGAAAGCACATAGGAGAAAGAGATATTCTTGAATAACTTTTTTTGTGAAGGTCGGAGAGACTTGCAAGTAGGCTCTACCCCCACTAAATGGGGTTGCGCGCATCGATCGGTACCATCCTTGAGCTTCTCCGACTTTCGGAAGGGTTAGGGTTAGGGTTAGGGATGAAAGCACATAGGAGAAAGAGATATTCTTGAATAACTTTTTTTGTGAAGGTCGGAGAGACTTGGAAAGTGGTTGCATCTGGACTAATTTGGGTCCTGCGGATCGATTGGTACCATCCCCGAGCTTGTACGACCTTCGGAAGAGGTCGACCGACGAAATTCCCCCAAATCTGAGGAGATATTCTTGAATAACTTTTTTTGTGAAGGTCGGAGAGACTTGCAAGTAGGCTCTACCCCCACTAAATGGGGTAGCGCGCATCGATCGGTACCATCCTTGAGCTTCTCCGACTTTCGGAAGGGTTAGGGTTAGGGTTAGGGATGAAAGCACATAGGAGAAAGAGATATTCTTGAATAACTTTTTTTGTGAAGGTCGGAGAGACTTGCAAGTAGGCTCTACCCCCACTAAATGGGGTAGCGCGCATCGATCGGTACCATCCTTGAGCTTCTCCGACTTTCGGAAGGGTTAGGGTTAGGGTTAGGGATGAAAGCACATAGGAGAAAGAGATATTCTTGAATAACTTTTTTTGTGAAGGTCGGAGAGACTTGCAAGTAGGCTCTACCCCCACTAAATGGGGTTGCGCGCATCGATCGGTACCATCCTTGAGCTTCTCCGACTTTCGGAAGGGTTAGGGTTAGGGTTAGGGATGAAAGCACATAGGAGAAAGACATATTCTTGAATAACTTTTTTTGTGAAGGTCGGAGAGACTTGGAAAGTGGTTGCATCTGGACTAATTTGGGTCCTGCGGATCGATTGGTACCATCCCCGAGCTTGTACGACCTTCGGAAGAGGTCGACCGACGAAATTCCCCCAAATCTGAGGAGATATTCTTGAATAACTTTTTTTGTGAAGGTCGGAGAGACTTGCAAGTAGGCTCTACCCCCACTAAATGGGGTAGCGCGCATCGATCGGTACCATCCTTGAGCTTCTCCGACTTTCGGAAGGGTTAGGGTTAGGGATGAAAGCACATAGGAGAAAGACATATTCTTGAATAACTTTTTTTGTGAAGGTCGGAGAGACTTGCAAGTAGGCTGTACCCCCACTAAATGGGGTTGCGCGCATCGATCGGTACCATCCTTGAGCTTCTCCGACTTTCGGAAGGGTTAGGGTTAGGGATGAAAGCACATAGGAGAAAGAGATATTCTTGAATAACTTTTTTTGTGAAGGTCGGAGAGACTTGGAAAGTGGTTGCATCTGGACTAATTTGGGTCCTGCGGATCGATTGGTACCATCCCCGAGCTTGTACGACCTTCGGAAGAGGTCGACCGACGAAATTCCCCCAAATCTGAGGAGATATTCTTGAATAACTTTTTTTGTGAAGGTCGGAGAGACTTGCAAGTAGGCTCTACCCCCACTAAATGGGGTACCGCGCATCGATCGGTACCATCCTTGAGCTTCTCCGACTTTCGGAAGGGTTAGGGTTAGGGTTAGGGATGAAAGCACATAGGAGAAAGAGATATTCTTGAATAACTTTTTTTGTGAAGGTCGGAGAGACTTGGAAAGTGGTTGCATCTGGACTAATTTGGGTCCTGCGGATCGATTGGTACCATCCCCGAGCTTGTACGACCTTCGGAAGAGGTCGACCGACGAAATTCCCCCAAATCTGAGGAGATATTCTTGAATAACTTTTTTTGTGAAGGTCGGAGAGACTTGCAAGTAGGCTCTACCCCCACTAAATGGGGTAGCGCGCATCGATCGGTACCATCCTTGAGCTTCTCCGACTTTCGGAAGGGTTAGGGTTAGGGTTAGGGATGAAAGCACATAGGAGAAAGAGATATTCTTGAATAACTTTTTTTGTGAAGGTCGGAGAGACTTGCAAGTAGGCTCTACTCCCACTAAATGGGGTAGCGCGCATCGATCGGTACCATCCTTGAGCTTCTCCGACTTTCGGAAGGGTTAGGGTTAGGGTTAGGGATGAAAGCACATAGGAGAAAGAGATATTCTAGAATAACTTTTTTTGTGAAGGTCGGAGAGACTTGCAAGTAGGCTCTACCCCCACTAAATGGGGTTGCGCGCATCGATCGGTACCATCCTTGAGCTTCTCCGACTTTCGGAAGGGTTAGGGTTAGGGTTAGGGATGAAAGCACATAGGAGAAAGAGATATTCTTGAATAACTTTTTTTGTGAAGGTCGGAGAGACTTGGAAAGTGGTTGCATCTGGACTAATTTGGGTCCTGCGGATCGATTGGTACCATCCCCGAGCTTGTACGACCTTCGGAAGAGGTCGACCGACGAAATTCCCCCAAATCTGAGGAGATATTCTTGAATAACTTTTTTTGTGAAGGTCGGAGAGACTTGCAAGTAGGCTCTACCCCCACTAAATGGGGTAGCGCGCATCGATCGGTACCATCCTTGAGCTTCTCCGACTTTCGGAAGGGTTAGGGTTAGGGTTAGGGATGAAAGCACATAGGAGAAAGAGATATTCTTGAATAACTTTTTTTGTGAAGGTCGGAGAGACTTGCAAGTAGGCTCTACCCCCACTAAATGGGGTAGCGCGCATCGATCGGTACCATCCTTGAGCTTCTCCGACTTTCGGAAGGGTTAGGGTTAGGGTTAGGGATGAAAGCACATAGGAGAAAGAGATATTCTTGAATAACCTTTTTTGTGAAGGTCGGAGAGACTTGCAAGTAGGCTCTACCCCCACTAAATGGGGTAGCGCGCATCGATCGGTACCATCCTTGAGCTTCTCCGACTTTCGGAAGGGTTAGGGTTAGGGTTAGGGATGAAAGCACATAGGAGAAAGAGATATTCTTGAATAACTTTTTTTGTGAAGGTCGGAGAGACTTGGAAAGTGGTTGCATCTGGACTAATTTGGGTCCTGCGGATCGATTGGTACCATCCCCGAGCTTGTACGACCTTCGGAAGAGGTCGACCGACGAAATTCCCCCAAATCTGAGGAGATATTCTTGAATAACTTTTTTTGTGAAGGTCGGAGAGACTTGCAAGTAGGCTGTACTCCCACTAAATGGGGTAGCGCGCATCGATCAGTACCATCCTTGAGCTTCTCCGACTTTCGGAAGGGTTAGGGTTAGGGTTAGGGATGAAAGCACATAGGAGAAAGAGATATTCTTGAATAACTTTTTTTGTGAAGGTCGGAGAGACTTGCAAGTAGGCTCTACCCCCACTAAATGGGGTAGCGCGCATCGATCGGTACCATCCTTGAGCTTCTCCGACTTTCGGAAGGGTTAGGGTTAGGGTTAGGGATGAAAGCACATAGGAGAAAGAGATATTCTTGAATGACTTTTTTTGTGAAGGTCGGAGAGACTTGCAAGTAGGCTCTACCCCCACTAAATGGGGTTGCGCGCATCGATCGGTACCATCCTTGAGCTTCTCCGACTTTCGGAAGGGTTAGGGTTAGGGTTAGGGATGAAAGCACATAGGAGAAAGAGATATTCTTGAATAACTTTTTTTGTGAAGGTCGGAGAGACTTGGAAAGTGGTTGCATCTGGACTAATTTGGGTCCTGCGGATCGATTGGTACCATCCCCGAGCTTGTACGACCTTCGGAAGAGGTCGACCGACGAAATTCCCCCAAATCTGAGGAGATATTCTTGAATAACTTTTTTTGTGAAGGTCGGAGAGACTTGCAAGTAGGCTCTACCCCCACTAAATGGGGTAGCGCGCATCGATCGGTACCATCCTTGAGCTTCTCCGACTTTCGGAAGGGTTAGGGTTAGGGATGAAAGCACATAGGAGAAAGAGATATTCTTGAATAACTTTTTTTGTGAAGGTCGGAGAGACTTGCAAGTAGGCTCTACCCCCACTAAATGGGGTTGCGCGCATCGATCGGTACCATCGTTGAGCTTCTCCGACTTTCGGAAGGGTTAGGGTTAGGGTTAGGGATGAAAGCACATAGGAGAAAGAGATATTCTTGAATAACTTTTTTTGTGAAGGTCGGAGAGACTTGGAAAGTGGTTGCATCTGGACTAATTTGGGTCCTGCGGATCGATTGGTACCATCCCCGAGCTTGTACGACCTTCGGAAGAGGTCGACCGACGAAATTCCCCCAAATCTGAGGAGATATTCTTGAATAACTTTTTTTGTGAAGGTCGGAGAGACTTGCAAGTAGGCTCTACCCCCACTAAATGGGGTAGCGCGCATCGATCGGTACCATCCTTGAGCTTCTCCGACTTTCGGAAGGGTTAGGGTTAGGGTTAGGGATGAAAGCACATAGGAGAAAGAGATATTCTTGAATAACTTTTTTTGTGAAGGTCGGAGAGACTTGCAAGTAGGCTCTACCCCCACTAAATGGGGTAGCGCGCATCGATCGGTACCATCCTTGAGCTTCTCCGACTTTCGGAAGGGTTAGGGTTAGGGTTAGGGATGAAAGCACATAGGAGAAAGAGATATTCTTGAATAACCTTTTTTGTGAAGGTCGGAGAGACTTGCAAGTAGGCTCTACCCCCACTAAATGGGGTAGCGCGCATCGATCGGTACCATCCTTGAGCTTCTCCGACTTTCGGAAGGGTTAGGGTTAGGGATGAAAGCACATAGGAGAAAGAGATATTCTTGAATAACTTTTTTTGTGAAGGTCGGAGAGACTTGGAAAGTGGTTGCATCTGGACTAATTTGGGTCCTGCGGATCGATTGGTACCATCCCCGAGCTTGTACGACCTTCGGAAGAGGTCGACCGACGAAATTCCCCCAAATCTGAGGAGATATTCTTGAATAACTTTTTTTGTGAAGGTCGGAGAGACTTGCAAGTAGGCTGTACTCCCACTAAATGGGGTAGCGCGCATCGATCAGTACCATCCTTGAGCTTCTCCGACTTTCGGAAGGGTTAGGGTTAGGGTTAGGGATGAAAGCACATAGGAGAAAGAGATATTCTTGAATAACTTTTTTTGTGAAGGTCGGAGAGACTTGCAAGTAGGCTCTACCCCCACTAAATGGGGTAGCGCGCATCGATCGGTACCATCCTTGAGCTTCTCCGACTTTCGGAAGGGTTAGGGTTAGGGTTAGGGATGAAAGCACATAGGAGAAAGAGATATTCTTGAATGACTTTTTTTGTGAAGGTCGGAGAGACTTGCAAGTAGGCTCTACCCCCACTAAATGGGGTTGCGCGCATCGATCGGTACCATCCTTGAGCTTCTCCGACTTTCGGAAGGGTTAGGGTTAGGGTTAGGGATGAAAGCACATAGGAGAAAGAGATATTCTTGAATAACTTTTTTTGTGAAGGTCGGAGAGACTTGGAAAGTGGTTGCATCTGGACTAATTTGGGTCCTGCGGATCGATTGGTACCATCCCCGAGCTTGTACGACCTTCGGAAGAGGTCGACCGACGAAATTCCCCCAAATCTGAGGAGATATTCTTGAATAACTTTTTTTGTGAAGGTCGGAGAGACTTGCAAGTAGGCTCTACCCCCACTAAATGGGGTAGCGCGCATCGATCGGTACCATCCTTGAGCTTCTCCGACTTTCGGAAGGGTTAGGGTTAGGGATGAAAGCACATAGGAGAAAGAGATATTCTTGAATAACTTTTTTTGTGAAGGTCGGAGAGACTTGCAAGTAGGCTCTACCCCCACTAAATGGGGTTGCGCGCATCGATCGGTACCATCGTTGAGCTTCTCCGACTTTCGGAAGGGTTAGGGTTAGGGTTAGGGATGAAAGCACATAGGAGAAAGAGATATTCTTGAATAACTTTTTTTGTGAAGGTCGGAGAGACTTGGAAAGTGGTTGCATCTGGACTAATTTGGGTCCTGCGGATCGATTGGTACCATCCCCGAGCTTGTACGACCTTCGGAAGAGGTCGACCGACGAAATTCCCCCAAATCTGAGGAGATATTCTTGAATAACTTTTTTTGTGAAGGTCGGAGAGACTTGCAAGTAGGCTCTACCCCCACTAAATGGGGTTGCGCGCATCGATCGGTACCATCCTTGAGCTTCTCCGACTTTCGGAAGGGTTAGGGTTAGGGTTAGGGATGAAAGCACATAGGAGAAAGAGATATTCTTGAATAACTTTTTTTGTGAAGGTCGGAGAGACTTGGAAAGTGGTTGCATCTGGACTAATTTGGGTCCTGCGGATCGATTGGTACCATCCCCGAGCTTGTACGACCTTCGGAAGAGGTCGACCGACGAAATTCCCCCAAATCTGAGGAGATATTCTTGAATAACTTTTTTTGTGAAGGTCGGAGAGACTTGCAAGTAGGCTCTACCCCCACTAAATGGGGTAGCGCGCATCGATCGGTACCATCCTTGAGCTTCTCCGACTTTCGGAAGGGTTAGGGTTAGGGATGAAAGCACATAGGAGAAAGAGATATTCTTGAATAACTTTTTTTGTGAAGGTCGGAGAGACTTGCAAGTAGGCTCTACCCCCACTAAATGGGGTTGCGCGCATCGATCGGTACCATCGTTGAGCTTCTCCGACTTTCGGAAGGGTTAGGGTTAGGGTTAGGGATGAAAGCACATAGGAGAAAGAGATATTCTTGAATAACTTTTTTTGTGAAGGTCGGAGAGACTTGGAAAGTGGTTGCATCTGGACTAATTTGGGTCCTGCGGATCGATTGGTACCATCCCCGAGCTTGTACGACCTTCGGAAGAGGTCGACCGACGAAATTCCCCCAAATCTGAGGAGATATTCTTGAATAACTTTTTTTGTGAAGGTCGGAGAGACTTGCAAGTAGGCTCTACCCCCACTAAATGGGGTAGCGCGCATCGATCGGTACCATCCTTGAGCTTCTCCGACTTTCGGAAGGGTTAGGGTTAGGGTTAGGGATGAAAGCACATAGGAGAAAGAGATATTCTTGAATAACTTTTTTTGTGAAGGTCGGAGAGACTTGCAAGTAGGCTCTACCCCCACTAAATGGGGTAGCGCGCATCGATCGGTACCATCCTTGAGCTTCTCCGACTTTCGGAAGGGTTAGGGTTAGGGTTAGGGATGAAAGCACATAGGAGAAAGAGATATTCTTGAATAACCTTTTTTGTGAAGGTCGGAGAGACTTGCAAGTAGGCTCTACCCCCACTAAATGGGGTAGCGCGCATCGATCGGTACCATCCTTGAGCTTCTCCGACTTTCGGAAGGGTTAGGGTTAGGGATGAAAGCACATAGGAGAAAGAGATATTCTTGAATAACTTTTTTTGTGAAGGTCGGAGAGACTTGGAAAGTGGTTGCATCTGGACTAATTTGGGTCCTGCGGATCGATTGGTACCATCCCCGAGCTTGTACGACCTTCGGAAGAGGTCGACCGACGAAATTCCCCCAAATCTGAGGAGATATTCTTGAATAACTTTTTTTGTGAAGGTCGGAGAGACTTGCAAGTAGGCTGTACTCCCACTAAATGGGGTAGCGCGCATCGATCAGTACCATCCTTGAGCTTCTCCGACTTTCGGAAGGGTTAGGGTTAGGGTTAGGGATGAAAGCACATAGGAGAAAGAGATATTCTTGAATAACTTTTTTTGTGAAGGTCGGAGAGACTTGCAAGTAGGCTCTACCCCCACTAAATGGGGTAGCGCGCATCGATCGGTACCATCCTTGAGCTTCTCCGACTTTCGGAAGGGTTAGGGTTAGGGTTAGGGATGAAAGCACATAGGAGAAAGAGATATTCTTGAATGACTTTTTTTGTGAAGGTCGGAGAGACTTGCAAGTAGGCTCTACCCCCACTAAATGGGGTTGCGCGCATCGATCGGTACCATCCTTGAGCTTCTCCGACTTTCGGAAGGGTTAGGGTTAGGGTTAGGGATGAAAGCACATAGGAGAAAGAGATATTCTTGAATAACTTTTTTTGTGAAGGTCGGAGAGACTTGGAAAGTGGTTGCATCTGGACTAATTTGGGTCCTGCGGATCGATTGGTACCATCCCCGAGCTTGTACGACCTTCGGAAGAGGTCGACCGACGAAATTCCCCCAAATCTGAGGAGATATTCTTGAATAACTTTTTTTGTGAAGGTCGGAGAGACTTGCAAGTAGGCTCTACCCCCACTAAATGGGGTAGCGCGCATCGATCGGTACCATCCTTGAGCTTCTCCGACTTTCGGAAGGGTTAGGGTTAGGGATGAAAGCACATAGGAGAAAGAGATATTCTTGAATAACTTTTTTTGTGAAGGTCGGAGAGACTTGCAAGTAGGCTCTACCCCCACTAAATGGGGTTGCGCGCATCGATCGGTACCATCCTTGAGCTTCTCCGACTTTCGGAAGGGTTAGGGTTAGGGTTAGGGATGAAAGCACATAGGAGAAAGAGATATTCTTGAATAACTTTTTTTGTGAAGGTCGGAGAGACTTGGAAAGTGGTTGCATCTGGACTAATTTGGGTCCTGCGGATCGATTGGTACCATCCCCGAGCTTGTACGACCTTCGGAAGAGGTCGACCGACGAAATTCCCCCAAATCTGAGGAGATATTCTTGAATAACTTTTTTTGTGAAGGTCGGAGAGACTTGCAAGTAGGCTCTACCCCCACTAAATGGGGTAGCGCGCATCGATCGGTACCATCCTTGAGCTTCTCCGACTTTCGGAAGGGTTAGGGTTAGGGTTAGGGATGAAAGCACATAGGAGAAAGAGATATTCTTGAATAACTTTTTTTGTGAAGGTCGGAGAGACTTGCAAGTAGGCTCTACCCCCACTAAATGGGGTAGCGCGCATCGATCGGTACCATCCTTGAGCTTCTCCGACTTTCGGAAGGGTTAGGGTTAGGGATGAAAGCACATAGGAGAAAGAGATATTCTTGAATAACTTTTTTTGTGAAGGTCGGAGAGACTTGCAAGTAGGCTCTACCCCCACTAAATGGGGTTGCGCGCATCGATCGGTACCATCCTTGAGCTTCTCCGACTTTCGGAAGGGTTAGGGTTAGGGTTAGGGATGAAAGCACATAGGAGAAAGAGATATTCTTGAATAACTTTTTTTGTGAAGGTCGGAGAGACTTGGAAAGTGGTTGCATCTGGACTAATTTGGGTCCTGCGGATCGATTGGTACCATCCCCGAGCTTGTACGACCTTCGGAAGAGGTCGACCGACGAAATTCCCCCAAATCTGAGGAGATATTCTTGAATAACTTTTTTTGTGAAGGTCGGAGAGACTTGCAAGTAGGCTCTACCCCCACTAAATGGGGTAGCGCGCATCGATCGGTACCATCCTTGAGCTTCTCCGACTTTCGGAAGGGTTAGGGTTAGGGTTAGGGATGAAAGCACATAGGAGAAAGAGATATTCTTGAATAACTTTTTTTGTGAAGGTCGGAGAGACTTGGAAAGTGGTTGCATCTGGACTAATTTGGGTCCTGCGGATCGATTGGTACCATCCCCGAGCTTGTACGACCTTCGGAAGAGGTCGACCGACGAAATTCCCCCAAATCTGAGGAGATATTCTTGAATAACTTTTTTTGTGAAGGTCGGAGAGACTTGCAAGTAGGCTGTACTCCCACTAAATGGGGTAGCGCGCATCGATCGGTACCATCCTTGAGCTTCTCCGACTTTCGGAAGGGTTAGGGTTAGGGTTAGGGATGAAAGCACATAGGAGAAAGAGATATTCTTGAATAACTTTTTTTGTGAAGGTCGGAGAGACTTGGAAAGTGGTTGCATCTGGACTAATTTGGGTCCTGCGGATCGATTGGTACCATCCCCGAGCTTGTACGACCTTCGGAAGAGGTCGACCGACGAAATTCCCCCAAATCTGAGGAGATATTCTTGAATAACTTTTTTTGTGAAGGTCGGAGAGACTTGCAAGTAGGCTCTACCCCCACTAAATGGGGTAGCGCGCATCGATCGGTACCATCCTTGAGCTTCTCCGACTTTCGGAAGGGTTAGGGTTAGGGTTAGGGATGAAAGCACATAGGAGAAAGAGATATTCTTGAATAACTTTTTTTGTGAAGGTCGGAGAGACTTGCAAGTAGGCTCTACTCCCACTAAATGGGGTAGCGCGCATCGATCGGTACCATCCTTGAGCTTCTCCGACTTTCGGAAGGGTTAGGGTTAGGGTTAGGGATGAAAGCACATAGGAGAAAGAGATATTCTAGAATAACTTTTTTTGTGAAGGTCGGAGAGACTTGCAAGTAGGCTCTACCCCCACTAAATGGGGTTGCGCGCATCGATCGGTACCATCCTTGAGCTTCTCCGACTTTCGGAAGGGTTAGGGTTAGGGTTAGGGATGAAAGCACATAGGAGAAAGAGATATTCTTGAATAACTTTTTTTGTGAAGGTCGGAGAGACTTGGAAAGTGGTTGCATCTGGACTAATTTGGGTCCTGCGGATCGATTGGTACCATCCCCGAGCTTGTACGACCTTCGGAAGAGGTCGACCGACGAAATTCCCCCAAATCTGAGGAGATATTCTTGAATAACTTTTTTTGTGAAGGTCGGAGAGACTTGCAAGTAGGCTCTACCCCCACTAAATGGGGTAGCGCGCATCGATCGGTACCATCCTTGAGCTTCTCCGACTTTCGGAAGGGTTAGGGTTAGGGTTAGGGATGAAAGCACATAGGAGAAAGAGATATTCTTGAATAACTTTTTTTGTGAAGGTCGGAGAGACTTGCAAGTAGGCTCTACCCCCACTAAATGGGGTAGCGCGCATCGATCGGTACCATCCTTGAGCTTCTCCGACTTTCGGAAGGGTTAGGGTTAGGGTTAGGGATGAAAGCACATAGGAGAAAGAGATATTCTTGAATAACCTTTTTTGTGAAGGTCGGAGAGACTTGCAAGTAGGCTCTACCCCCACTAAATGGGGTAGCGCGCATCGATCGGTACCATCCTTGAGCTTCTCCGACTTTCGGAAGGGTTAGGGTTAGGGTTAGGGATGAAAGCACATAGGAGAAAGAGATATTCTTGAATAACTTTTTTTGTGAAGGTCGGAGAGACTTGGAAAGTGGTTGCATCTGGACTAATTTGGGTCCTGCGGATCGATTGGTACCATCCCCGAGCTTGTACGACCTTCGGAAGAGGTCGACCGACGAAATTCCCCCAAATCTGAGGAGATATTCTTGAATAACTTTTTTTGTGAAGGTCGGAGAGACTTGCAAGTAGGCTGTACTCCCACTAAATGGGGTAGCGCGCATCGATCGGTACCATCCTTGAGCTTCTCCGACTTTCGGAAGGGTTAGGGTTAGGGTTAGGGATGAAAGCACATAGGAGAAAGAGATATTCTTGAATAACTTTTTTTGTGAAGGTCGGAGAGACTTGCAAGTAGGCTCTACCCCCACTAAATGGGGTAGCGCGCATCGATCGGTACCATCCTTGAGCTTCTCCGACTTTCGGAAGGGTTAGGGTTAGGGTTAGGGATGAAAGCACATAGGAGAAAGAGATATTCTTGAATGACTTTTTTTGTGAAGGTCGGAGAGACTTGCAAGTAGGCTCTACCCCCACTAAATGGGGTTGCGCGCATCGATCGGTACCATCCTTGAGCTTCTCCGACTTTCGGAAGGGTTAGGGTTAGGGTTAGGGATGAAAGCACATAGGAGAAAGAGATATTCTTGAATAACTTTTTTTGTGAAGGTCGGAGAGACTTGGAAAGTGGTTGCATCTGGACTAATTTGGGTCCTGCGGATCGATTGGTACCATCCCCGAGCTTGTACGACCTTCGGAAGAGGTCGACCGACGAAATTCCCCCAAATCTGAGGAGATATTCTTGAATAACTTTTTTTGTGAAGGTCGGAGAGACTTGCAAGTAGGCTCTACCCCCACTAAATGGGGTAGCGCGCATCGATCGGTACCATCCTTGAGCTTCTCCGACTTTCGGAAGGGTTAGGGTTAGGGATGAAAGCACATAGGAGAAAGAGATATTCTTGAATAACTTTTTTTGTGAAGGTCGGAGAGACTTGCAAGTAGGCTCTACCCCCACTAAATGGGGTTGCGCGCATCGATCGGTACCATCTTTGAGCTTCTCCGACTTTCGGAAGGGTTAGGGTTAGGGTTAGGGATGAAAGCACATAGGAGAAAGAGATATTCTTGAATAACTTTTTTTGTGAAGGTCGGAGAGACTTGCAAGTAGGCTCTACCCCCACTAAATGGGGTAGCGCGCATCGATCGGTACCATCCTTGAGCTTCTCCGACTTTCGGAAGGGTTAGGGTTAGGGTTAGGGATGAAAGCACATAGGAGAAAGAGATATTCTTGAATAACTTTTTTTGTGAAGGTCGGAGAGACTTGCAAGTAGGCTCTACCCCCACTAAATGGGGTAGCGCGCATCGATCGGTACCATCCTTGAGCTTCTCCGACTTTCGGAAGGGTTAGGGTTAGGGATGAAAGCACATAGGAGAAAGAGATATTCTTGAATAACTTTTTTTGTGAAGGTCGGAGAGACTTGCAAGTAGGCTCTACCCCCACTAAATGGGGTTGCGCGCATCGATCGGTACCATCCTTGAGCTTCTCCGACTTTCGGAAGGGTTAGGGTTAGGGTTAGGGATGAAAGCACATAGGAGAAAGAGATATTCTTGAATAACTTTTTTTGTGAAGGTCGGAGAGACTTGGAAAGTGGTTGCATCTGGACTAATTTGGGTCCTGCGGATCGATTGGTACCATCCCCGAGCTTGTACGACCTTCGGAAGAGGTCGACCGACGAAATTCCCCCAAATCTGAGGAGATATTCTTGAATAACTTTTTTTGTGAAGGTCGGAGAGACTTGCAAGTAGGCTCTACCCCCACTAAATGGGGTAGCGCGCATCGATCGGTACCATCCTTGAGCTTCTCCGACTTTCGGAAGGGTTAGGGTTAGGGTTAGGGATGAAAGCACATAGGAGAAAGAGATATTCTTGAATAACTTTTTTTGTGAAGGTCGGAGAGACTTGGAAAGTGGTTGCATCTGGACTAATTTGGGTCCTGCGGATCGATTGGTACCATCCCCGAGCTTGTACGACCTTCGGAAGAGGTCGACCGACGAAATTCCCCCAAATCTGAGGAGATATTCTTGAATAACTTTTTTTGTGAAGGTCGGAGAGACTTGCAAGTAGGCTGTACTCCCACTAAATGGGGTAGCGCGCATCGATCGGTACCATCCTTGAGCTTCTCCGACTTTCGGAAGGGTTAGGGTTAGGGTTAGGGATGAAAGCACATAGGAGAAAGAGATATTCTTGAATAACTTTTTTTGTGAAGGTCGGAGAGACTTGCAAGTAGGCTCTACCCCCACTAAATGGGGTAGCGCGCATCGATCGGTACCATCCTTGAGCTTCTCCGACTTTCGGAAGGGTTAGGGTTAGGGTTAGGGATGAAAGCACATAGGAGAAAGAGATATTCTTGAATGACTTTTTTTGTGAAGGTCGGAGAGACTTGCAAGTAGGCTCTACCCCCACTAAATGGGGTTGCGCGCATCGATCGGTACCATCCTTGAGCTTCTCCGACTTTCGGAAGGGTTAGGGTTAGGGTTAGGGATGAAAGCACATAGGAGAAAGAGATATTCTTGAATAACTTTTTTTGTGAAGGTCGGAGAGACTTGGAAAGTGGTTGCATCTGGACTAATTTGGGTCCTGCGGATCGATTGGTACCATCCCCGAGCTTGTACGACCTTCGGAAGAGGTCGACCGACGAAATTCCCCCAAATCTGAGGAGATATTCTTGAATAACTTTTTTTGTGAAGGTCGGAGAGACTTGCAAGTAGGCTCTACCCCCACTAAATGGGGTAGCGCGCATCGATCGGTACCATCCTTGAGCTTCTCCGACTTTCGGAAGGGTTAGGGTTAGGGATGAAAGCACATAGGAGAAAGAGATATTCTTGAATAACTTTTTTTGTCAAGGTCGGAGAGACTTGCAAGTAGGCTCTACCCCCACTAAATGGGGTTGCGCGCATCGATCGGTACCATCCTTGAGCTTCTCCGACTTTCGGAAGGGTTAGGGTTAGGGTTAGGGATGAAAGCACATAGGAGAAAGAGATATTCTTGAATAACTTTTTTTGTGAAGGTCGGAGAGACTTGGAAAGTGGTTGCATCTGGACTAATTTGGGTCCTGCGGATCGATTGGTACCATCCCCGAGCTTGTACGACCTTCGGAAGAGGTCGACCGACGAAATTCCCCCAAATCTGAGGAGATATTCTTGAATAACTTTTTTTGTGAAGGTCGGAGAGACTTGCAAGTAGGCTCTACCCCCACTAAATGGGGTAGCGCGCATCGATCGGTACCATCCTTGAGCTTTTCCGACTTTCGGAAGGGTTAGGGTTAGGGTTAGGGATGAAAGCACATAGGAGAAAGAGATATTCTTGAATAACTTTTTTTGTGAAGGTCGGAGAGACTTGCAAGTAGGCTCTACCCCCACTAAATGGGGTAGCGCGCATCGATCGGTACCATCCTTGAGCTTCTCCGACTTTCGGAAGGGTTAGGGTTAGGGTTAGGGATGAAAGCACATAGGAGAAAGAGATATTCTTGAATAACTTTTTTTGTGAAGGTCGGAGAGACTTGTAAAGTGGTTGCATCTGGACTAATTTGGGTCCTGCAGATCGATTGGTACCATCCCCGAGCTTGTACGACCTTCGGAAGAGGTCGACCGACGAAATTCCCCCAAATCTGAGGAGATATTCTTGAATAACTTTTTTTGTGAAGGTCGGAGAGACTTGCAAGTAGGCTGTACTCCCACTAAATGGGGTAGCGCGCATCGATCGGTACCATCCTTGAGCTTCTCCGACTTTCGGAAGGGTTAGGGTTAGGGTTAGGGATGAAAGCACATAGGAGAAAGAGATATTCTTGAATAACTTTTTTTGTGAAGGTCGGAGAGACTTGCAAGTAGGCTCTACCCCCACTAAATGGGGTAGCGCGCATCGATCGGTACCATCCTTGAGCTTCTCCGACTTTCGGAAGGGTTAGGGTTAGGGTTAGGGATGAAAGCACATAGGAGAAAGAGATATTCTTGAATGACTTTTTTTGTGAAGGTCGGAGAGACTTGCAAGTAGGCTCTACCCCCACTAAATGGGGTTGCGCGCATCGATCGGTACCATCCTTGAGCTTCTCCGACTTTCGGAAGGGTTAGGGTTAGGGATGAAAGCACATAGGAGAAAGAGATATTCTTGAATAACTTTTTTTGTGAAGGTCGGAGAGACTTGGAAAGTGGTTGCATCTGGACTAATTTGGGTCCTGCGGATCGATTGGTACCATCCCCGAGCTTGTACGACCTTCGGAAGAGGTCGACCGACGAAATTCCCCCAAATCTGAGGAGATATTCTTGAATAACTTTTTTTGTGAAGGTCGGAGAGACTTGCAAGTAGGCTCTACCCCCACTAAATGGGGTAGCGCGCATCGATCGGTACCATCCTTGAGCTTCTCCGACTTTCGGAAGGGTTAGGGTTAGGGATGAAAGCACATAGGAGAAAGAGATATTCTTGAATAACTTTTTTTGTGAAGGTCGGAGAGACTTGCAAGTAGGCTCTACCCCCACTAAATGGGGTTGCGCGCATCGATCGGTACCATCCTTGAGCTTCTCCGACTTTCGGAAGGGTTAGGGTTAGGGTTAGGGATGAAAGCACATAGGAGAAAGAGATATTCTTGAATAACTTTTTTTGTGAAGGTCGGAGAGACTTGGAAAGTGGTTGCATCTGGACTAATTTGGGTCCTGCGGATCGATTGGTACCATCCCCGAGCTTGTACGACCTTCGGAAGAGGTCGACCGACGAAATTCCCCCAAATCTGAGGAGATATTCTTGAATAACTTTTTTTGTGAAGGTCGGAGAGACTTGCAAGTAGGCTCTACCCCCACTAAATGGGGTAGCGCGCATCGATCGGTACCATCCTTGAGCTTCTCCGACTTTCGGAAGGGTTAGGGTTAGGGTTAGGGATGAAAGCACATAGGAGAAAGAGATATTCTTGAATAACTTTTTTTGTGAAGGTCGGAGAGACTTGCAAGTAGGCTCTACCCCCACTAAATGGGGTAGCGCGCATCGATCGGTACCATCCTTGAGCTTCTCCGACTTTCGGAAGGGTTAGGGTTAGGGATGAAAGCACATAGGAGAAAGAGATATTCTTGAATAACTTTTTTTGTGAAGGTCGGAGAGACTTGCAAGTAGGCTCTACCCCCACTAAATGGGGTTGCGCGCATCGATCGGTACCATCCTTGAGCTTCTCCGACTTTCGGAAGGGTTAGGGTTAGGGTTAGGGATGAAAGCACATAGGAGAAAGAGATATTCTTGAATAACTTTTTTTGTGAAGGTCGGAGAGACTTGGAAAGTGGTTGCATCTGGACTAATTTGGGTCCTGCGGATCGATTGGTACCATCCCCGAGCTTGTACGACCTTCGGAAGAGGTCGACCGACGAAATTCCCCCAAATCTGAGGAGATATTCTTGAATAACTTTTTTTGTGAAGGTCGGAGAGACTTGCAAGTAGGCTCTACCCCCACTAAATGGGGTAGCGCGCATCGATCGGTACCATCCTTGAGCTTCTCCGACTTTCGGAAGGGTTAGGGTTAGGGTTAGGGATGAAAGCACATAGGAGAAAGAGATATTCTTGAATAACTTTTTTTGTGAAGGTCGGAGAGACTTGGAAAGTGGTTGCATCTGGACTAATTTGGGTCCTGCGGATCGATTGGTACCATCCCCGAGCTTGTACGACCTTCGGAAGAGGTCGACCGACGAAATTCCCCCAAATCTGAGGAGATATTCTTGAATAACTTTTTTTGTGAAGGTCGGAGAGACTTGCAAGTAGGCTGTACTCCCACTAAATGGGGTAGCGCGCATCGATCGGTACCATCCTTGAGCTTCTCCGACTTTCGGAAGGGTTAGGGTTAGGGTTAGGGATGAAAGCACATAGGAGAAAGAGATATTCTTGAATAACTTTTTTTGTGAAGGTCGGAGAGACTTGGAAAGTGGTTGCATCTGGACTAATTTGGGTCCTGCGGATCGATTGGTACCATCCCCGAGCTTGTACGACCTTCGGAAGAGGTCGACCGACGAAATTCCCCCAAATCTGAGGAGATATTCTTGAATAACTTTTTTTGTGAAGGTCGGAGAGACTTGCAAGTAGGCTCTACCCCCACTAAATGGGGTAGCGCGCATCGATCGGTACCATCCTTGAGCTTCTCCGACTTTCGGAAGGGTTAGGGTTAGGGTTAGGGATGAAAGCACATAGGAGAAAGAGATATTCTTGAATAACTTTTTTTGTGAAGGTCGGAGAGACTTGCAAGTAGGCTCTACTCCCACTAAATGGGGTAGCGCGCATCGATCGGTACCATCCTTGAGCTTCTCCGACTTTCGGAAGGGTTAGGGTTAGGGTTAGGGATGAAAGCACATAGGAGAAAGAGATATTCTAGAATAACTTTTTTTGTGAAGGTCGGAGAGACTTGCAAGTAGGCTCTACCCCCACTAAATGGGGTTGCGCGCATCGATCGGTACCATCCTTGAGCTTCTCCGACTTTCGGAAGGGTTAGGGTTAGGGTTAGGGATGAAAGCACATAGGAGAAAGAGATATTCTTGAATAACTTTTTTTGTGAAGGTCGGAGAGACTTGGAAAGTGGTTGCATCTGGACTAATTTGGGTCCTGCGGATCGATTGGTACCATCCCCGAGCTTGTACGACCTTCGGAAGAGGTCGACCGACGAAATTCCCCCAAATCTGAGGAGATATTCTTGAATAACTTTTTTTGTGAAGGTCGGAGAGACTTGCAAGTAGGCTCTACCCCCACTAAATGGGGTAGCGCGCATCGATCGGTACCATCCTTGAGCTTCTCCGACTTTCGGAAGGGTTAGGGTTAGGGTTAGGGATGAAAGCACATAGGAGAAAGAGATATTCTTGAATAACTTTTTTTGTGAAGGTCGGAGAGACTTGCAAGTAGGCTCTACCCCCACTAAATGGGGTAGCGCGCATCGATCGGTACCATCCTTGAGCTTCTCCGACTTTCGGAAGGGTTAGGGTTAGGGTTAGGGATGAAAGCACATAGGAGAAAGAGATATTCTTGAATAACCTTTTTTGTGAAGGTCGGAGAGACTTGCAAGTAGGCTCTACCCCCACTAAATGGGGTAGCGCGCATCGATCGGTACCATCCTTGAGCTTCTCCGACTTTCGGAAGGGTTAGGGTTAGGGTTAGGGATGAAAGCACATAGGAGAAAGAGATATTCTTGAATAACTTTTTTTGTGAAGGTCGGAGAGACTTGGAAAGTGGTTGCATCTGGACTAATTTGGGTCCTGCGGATCGATTGGTACCATCCCCGAGCTTGTACGACCTTCGGAAGAGGTCGACCGACGAAATTCCCCCAAATCTGAGGAGATATTCTTGAATAACTTTTTTTGTGAAGGTCGGAGAGACTTGCAAGTAGGCTGTACTCCCACTAAATGGGGTAGCGCGCATCGATCGGTACCATCCTTGAGCTTCTCCGACTTTCGGAAGGGTTAGGGTTAGGGTTAGGGATGAAAGCACATAGGAGAAAGAGATATTCTTGAATAACTTTTTTTGTGAAGGTCGGAGAGACTTGCAAGTAGGCTCTACCCCCACTAAATGGGGTAGCGCGCATCGATCGGTACCATCCTTGAGCTTCTCCGACTTTCGGAAGGGTTAGGGTTAGGGTTAGGGATGAAAGCACATAGGAGAAAGAGATATTCTTGAATGACTTTTTTTGTGAAGGTCGGAGAGACTTGCAAGTAGGCTCTACCCCCACTAAATGGGGTTGCGCGCATCGATCGGTACCATCCTTGAGCTTCTCCGACTTTCGGAAGGGTTAGGGTTAGGGTTAGGGATGAAAGCACATAGGAGAAAGAGATATTCTTGAATAACTTTTTTTGTGAAGGTCGGAGAGACTTGGAAAGTGGTTGCATCTGGACTAATTTGGGTCCTGCGGATCGATTGGTACCATCCCCGAGCTTGTACGACCTTCGGAAGAGGTCGACCGACGAAATTCCCCCAAATCTGAGGAGATATTCTTGAATAACTTTTTTTGTGAAGGTCGGAGAGACTTGCAAGTAGGCTCTACCCCCACTAAATGGGGTAGCGCGCATCGATCGGTACCATCCTTGAGCTTCTCCGACTTTCGGAAGGGTTAGGGTTAGGGATGAAAGCACATAGGAGAAAGAGATATTCTTGAATAACTTTTTTTGTGAAGGTCGGAGAGACTTGCAAGTAGGCTCTACCCCCACTAAATGGGGTTGCGCGCATCGATCGGTACCATCTTTGAGCTTCTCCGACTTTCGGAAGGGTTAGGGTTAGGGTTAGGGATGAAAGCACATAGGAGAAAGAGATATTCTTGAATAACTTTTTTTGTGAAGGTCGGAGAGACTTGGAAAGTGGTTGCATCTGGACTAATTTGGGTCCTGCGGATCGATTGGTACCATCCCCGAGCTTGTACGACCTTCGGAAGAGGTCGACCGACGAAATTCCCCCAAATCTGAGGAGATATTCTTGAATAACTTTTTTTGTGAAGGTCGGAGAGACTTGCAAGTAGGCTCTACCCCCACTAAATGGGGTAGCGCGCATCGATCGGTACCATCCTTGAGCTTCTCCGACTTTCGGAAGGGTTAGGGTTAGGGTTAGGGATGAAAGCACATAGGAGAAAGAGATATTCTTGAATAACTTTTTTTGTGAAGGTCGGAGAGACTTGCAAGTAGGCTCTACCCCCACTAAATGGGGTAGCGCGCATCGATCGGTACCATCCTTGAGCTTCTCCGACTTTCGGAAGGGTTAGGGTTAGGGATGAAAGCACATAGGAGAAAGAGATATTCTTGAATAACTTTTTTTGTGAAGGTCGGAGAGACTTGCAAGTAGGCTCTACCCCCACTAAATGGGGTTGCGCGCATCGATCGGTACCATCCTTGAGCTTCTCCGACTTTCGGAAGGGTTAGGGTTAGGGTTAGGGATGAAAGCACATAGGAGAAAGAGATATTCTTGAATAACTTTTTTTGTGAAGGTCGGAGAGACTTGGAAAGTGGTTGCATCTGGACTAATTTGGGTCCTGCGGATCGATTGGTACCATCCCCGAGCTTGTACGACCTTCGGAAGAGGTCGACCGACGAAATTCCCCCAAATCTGAGGAGATATTCTTGAATAACTTTTTTTGTGAAGGTCGGAGAGACTTGCAAGTAGGCTCTACCCCCACTAAATGGGGTAGCGCGCATCGATCGGTACCATCCTTGAGCTTCTCCGACTTTCGGAAGGGTTAGGGTTAGGGTTAGGGATGAAAGCACATAGGAGAAAGAGATATTCTTGAATAACTTTTTTTGTGAAGGTCGGAGAGACTTGGAAAGTGGTTGCATCTGGACTAATTTGGGTCCTGCGGATCGATTGGTACCATCCCCGAGCTTGTACGACCTTCGGAAGAGGTCGACCGACGAAATTCCCCCAAATCTGAGGAGATATTCTTGAATAACTTTTTTTGTGAAGGTCGGAGAGACTTGCAAGTAGGCTGTACTCCCACTAAATGGGGTAGCGCGCATCGATCGGTACCATCCTTGAGCTTCTCCGACTTTCGGAAGGGTTAGGGTTAGGGTTAGGGATGAAAGCACATAGGAGAAAGAGATATTCTTGAATAACTTTTTTTGTGAAGGTCGGAGAGACTTGCAAGTAGGCTCTACCCCCACTAAATGGGGTAGCGCGCATCGATCGGTACCATCCTTGAGCTTCTCCGACTTTCGGAAGGGTTAGGGTTAGGGTTAGGGATGAAAGCACATAGGAGAAAGAGATATTCTTGAATGACTTTTTTTGTGAAGGTCGGAGAGACTTGCAAGTAGGCTCTACCCCCACTAAATGGGGTTGCGCGCATCGATCGGTACCATCCTTGAGCTTCTCCGACTTTCGGAAGGGTTAGGGTTAGGGTTAGGGATGAAAGCACATAGGAGAAAGAGATATTCTTGAATAACTTTTTTTGTGAAGGTCGGAGAGACTTGGAAAGTGGTTGCATCTGGACTAATTTGGGTCCTGCGGATCGATTGGTACCATCCCCGAGCTTGTACGACCTTCGGAAGAGGTCGACCGACGAAATTCCCCCAAATCTGAGGAGATATTCTTGAATAACTTTTTTTGTGAAGGTCGGAGAGACTTGCAAGTAGGCTCTACCCCCACTAAATGGGGTAGCGCGCATCGATCGGTACCATCCTTGAGCTTCTCCGACTTTCGGAAGGGTTAGGGTTAGGGATGAAAGCACATAGGAGAAAGAGATATTCTTGAATAACTTTTTTTGTCAAGGTCGGAGAGACTTGCAAGTAGGCTCTACCCCCACTAAATGGGGTTGCGCGCATCGATCGGTACCATCCTTGAGCTTCTCCGACTTTCGGAAGGGTTAGGGTTAGGGTTAGGGATGAAAGCACATAGGAGAAAGAGATATTCTTGAATAACTTTTTTTGTGAAGGTCGGAGAGACTTGGAAAGTGGTTGCATCTGGACTAATTTGGGTCCTGCGGATCGATTGGTACCATCCCCGAGCTTGTACGACCTTCGGAAGAGGTCGACCGACGAAATTCCCCCAAATCTGAGGAGATATTCTTGAATAACTTTTTTTGTGAAGGTCGGAGAGACTTGCAAGTAGGCTCTACCCCCACTAAATGGGGTAGCGCGCATCGATCGGTACCATCCTTGAGCTTTTCCGACTTTCGGAAGGGTTAGGGTTAGGGTTAGGGATGAAAGCACATAGGAGAAAGAGATATTCTTGAATAACTTTTTTTGTGAAGGTCGGAGAGACTTGCAAGTAGGCTCTACCCCCACTAAATGGGGTAGCGCGCATCGATCGGTACCATCCTTGAGCTTCTCCGACTTTCGGAAGGGTTAGGGTTAGGGTTAGGGATGAAAGCACATAGGAGAAAGAGATATTCTTGAATAACTTTTTTTGTGAAGGTCGGAGAGACTTGTAAAGTGGTTGCATCTGGACTAATTTGGGTCCTGCAGATCGATTGGTACCATCCCCGAGCTTGTACGACCTTCGGAAGAGGTCGACCGACGAAATTCCCCCAAATCTGAGGAGATATTCTTGAATAACTTTTTTTGTGAAGGTCGGAGAGACTTGCAAGTAGGCTGTACTCCCACTAAATGGGGTAGCGCGCATCGATCGGTACCATCCTTGAGCTTCTCCGACTTTCGGAAGGGTTAGGGTTAGGGTTAGGGATGAAAGCACATAGGAGAAAGAGATATTCTTGAATAACTTTTTTTGTGAAGGTCGGAGAGACTTGCAAGTAGGCTCTACCCCCACTAAATGGGGTAGCGCGCATCGATCGGTACCATCCTTGAGCTTCTCCGACTTTCGGAAGGGTTAGGGTTAGGGTTAGGGATGAAAGCACATAGGAGAAAGAGATATTCTTGAATGACTTTTTTTGTGAAGGTCGGAGAGACTTGCAAGTAGGCTCTACCCCCACTAAATGGGGTTGCGCGCATCGATCGGTACCATCCTTGAGCTTCTCCGACTTTCGGAAGGGTTAGGGTTAGGGATGAAAGCACATAGGAGAAAGAGATATTCTTGAATAACTTTTTTTGTGAAGGTCGGAGAGACTTGGAAAGTGGTTGCATCTGGACTAATTTGGGTCCTGCGGATCGATTGGTACCATCCCCGAGCTTGTACGACCTTCGGAAGAGGTCGACCGACGAAATTCCCCCAAATCTGAGGAGATATTCTTGAATAACTTTTTTTGTGAAGGTCGGAGAGACTTGCAAGTAGGCTCTACCCCCACTAAATGGGGTAGCGCGCATCGATCGGTACCATCCTTGAGCTTCTCCGACTTTCGGAAGGGTTAGGGTTAGGGATGAAAGCACATAGGAGAAAGAGATATTCTTGAATAACTTTTTTTGTGAAGGTCGGAGAGACTTGCAAGTAGGCTCTACCCCCACTAAATGGGGTTGCGCGCATCGATCGGTACCATCCTTGAGCTTCTCCGACTTTCGGAAGGGTTAGGGTTAGGGTTAGGGATGAAAGCACATAGGAGAAAGAGATATTCTTGAATAACTTTTTTTGTGAAGGTCGGAGAGACTTGGAAAGTGGTTGCATCTGGACTAATTTGGGTCCTGCGGATCGATTGGTACCATCCCCGAGCTTGTACGACCTTCGGAAGAGGTCGACCGACGAAATTCCCCCAAATCTGAGGAGATATTCTTGAATAACTTTTTTTGTGAAGGTCGGAGAGACTTGCAAGTAGGCTCTACCCCCACTAAATGGGGTAGCGCGCATCGATCGGTACCATCCTTGAGCTTTTCCGACTTTCGGAAGGGTTAGGGTTAGGGTTAGGGATGAAAGCACATAGGAGAAAGAGATATTCTTGAATAACTTTTTTTGTGAAGGTCGGAGAGACTTGCAAGTAGGCTCTACCCCCACTAAATGGGGTAGCGCGCATCGATCGGTACCATCCTTGAGCTTCTCCGACTTTCGGAAGGGTTAGGGTTAGGGTTAGGGATGAAAGCACATAGGAGAAAGAGATATTCTTGAATAACTTTTTTTGTGAAGGTCGGAGAGACTTGTAAAGTGGTTGCATCTGGACTAATTTGGGTCCTGCAGATCGATTGGTACCATCCCCGAGCTTGTACGACCTTCGGAAGAGGTCGACCGACGAAATTCCCCCAAATCTGAGGAGATATTCTTGAATAACTTTTTTTGTGAAGGTCGGAGAGACTTGCAAGTAGGCTGTACTCCCACTAAATGGGGTAGCGCGCATCGATCGGTACCATCCTTGAGCTTCTCCGACTTTCGGAAGGGTTAGGGTTAGGGTTAGGGATGAAAGCACATAGGAGAAAGAGATATTCTTGAATAACTTTTTTTGTGAAGGTCGGAGAGACTTGCAAGTAGGCTCTACCCCCACTAAATGGGGTAGCGCGCATCGATCGGTACCATCCTTGAGCTTCTCCGACTTTCGGAAGGGTTAGGGTTAGGGTTAGGGATGAAAGCACATAGGAGAAAGAGATATTCTTGAATGACTTTTTTTGTGAAGGTCGGAGAGACTTGCAAGTAGGCTCTACCCCCACTAAATGGGGTTGCGCGCATCGATCGGTACCATCCTTGAGCTTCTCCGACTTTCGGAAGGGTTAGGGTTAGGGATGAAAGCACATAGGAGAAAGAGATATTCTTGAATAACTTTTTTTGTGAAGGTCGGAGAGACTTGGAAAGTGGTTGCATCTGGACTAATTTGGGTCCTGCGGATCGATTGGTACCATCCCCGAGCTTGTACGACCTTCGGAAGAGGTCGACCGACGAAATTCCCCCAAATCTGAGGAGATATTCTTGAATAACTTTTTTTGTGAAGGTCGGAGAGACTTGCAAGTAGGCTCTACCCCCACTAAATGGGGTAGCGCGCATCGATCGGTACCATCCTTGAGCTTCTCCGACTTTCGGAAGGGTTAGGGTTAGGGATGAAAGCACATAGGAGAAAGAGATATTCTTGAATAACTTTTTTTGTCAAGGTCGGAGAGACTTGCAAGTAGGCTCTACCCCCACTAAATGGGGTTGCGCGCATCGATCGGTACCATCCTTGAGCTTCTCCGACTTTCGGAAGGGTTAGGGTTAGGGTTAGGGATGAAAGCACATAGGAGAAAGAGATATTCTTGAATAACTTTTTTTGTGAAGGTCGGAGAGACTTGGAAAGTGGTTGCATCTGGACTAATTTGGGTCCTGCGGATCGATTGGTACCATCCCCGAGCTTGTACGACCTTCGGAAGAGGTCGACCGACGAAATTCCCCCAAATCTGAGGAGATATTCTTGAATAACTTTTTTTGTGAAGGTCGGAGAGACTTGCAAGTAGGCTCTACCCCCACTAAATGGGGTAGCGCGCATCGATCGGTACCATCCTTGAGCTTTTCCGACTTTCGGAAGGGTTAGGGTTAGGGTTAGGGATGAAAGCACATAGGAGAAAGAGATATTCTTGAATAACTTTTTTTGTGAAGGTCGGAGAGACTTGCAAGTAGGCTCTACCCCCACTAAATGGGGTAGCGCGCATCGATCGGTACCATCCTTGAGCTTCTCCGACTTTCGGAAGGGTTAGGGTTAGGGTTAGGGATGAAAGCACATAGGAGAAAGAGATATTCTTGAATAACTTTTTTTGTGAAGGTCGGAGAGACTTGTAAAGTGGTTGCATCTGGACTAATTTGGGTCCTGCAGATCGATTGGTACCATCCCCGAGCTTGTACGACCTTCGGAAGAGGTCGACCGACGAAATTCCCCCAAATCTGAGGAGATATTCTTGAATAACTTTTTTTGTGAAGGTCGGAGAGACTTGCAAGTAGGCTGTACTCCCACTAAATGGGGTAGCGCGCATCGATCGGTACCATCCTTGAGCTTCTCCGACTTTCGGAAGGGTTAGGGTTAGGGTTAGGGATGAAAGCACATAGGAGAAAGAGATATTCTTGAATAACTTTTTTTGTGAAGGTCGGAGAGACTTGCAAGTAGGCTCTACCCCCACTAAATGGGGTAGCGCGCATCGATCGGTACCATCCTTGAGCTTCTCCGACTTTCGGAAGGGTTAGGGTTAGGGTTAGGGATGAAAGCACATAGGAGAAAGAGATATTCTTGAATGACTTTTTTTGTGAAGGTCGGAGAGACTTGCAAGTAGGCTCTACCCCCACTAAATGGGGTTGCGCGCATCGATCGGTACCATCCTTGAGCTTCTCCGACTTTCGGAAGGGTTAGGGTTAGGGATGAAAGCACATAGGAGAAAGAGATATTCTTGAATAACTTTTTTTGTGAAGGTCGGAGAGACTTGGAAAGTGGTTGCATCTGGACTAATTTGGGTCCTGCGGATCGATTGGTACCATCCCCGAGCTTGTACGACCTTCGGAAGAGGTCGACCGACGAAATTCCCCCAAATCTGAGGAGATATTCTTGAATAACTTTTTTTGTGAAGGTCGGAGAGACTTGCAAGTAGGCTCTACCCCCACTAAATGGGGTAGCGCGCATCGATCGGTACCATCCTTGAGCTTCTCCGACTTTCGGAAGGGTTAGGGTTAGGGATGAAAGCACATAGGAGAAAGAGATATTCTTGAATAACTTTTTTTGTGAAGGTCGGAGAGACTTGCAAGTAGGCTCTACCCCCACTAAATGGGGTTGCGCGCATCGATCGGTACCATCCTTGAGCTTCTCCGACTTTCGGAAGGGTTAGGGTTAGGGTTAGGGATGAAAGCACATAGGAGAAAGAGATATTCTTGAATAACTTTTTTTGTGAAGGTCGGAGAGACTTGGAAAGTGGTTGCATCTGGACTAATTTGGGTCCTGCGGATCGATTGGTACCATCCCCGAGCTTGTACGACCTTCGGAAGAGGTCGACCGACGAAATTCCCCCAAATCTGAGGAGATATTCTTGAATAACTTTTTTTGTGAAGGTCGGAGAGACTTGCAAGTAGGCTCTACCCCCACTAAATGGGGTAGCGCGCATCGATCGGTACCATCCTTGAGCTTTTCCGACTTTCGGAAGGGTTAGGGTTAGGGTTAGGGATGAAAGCACATAGGAGAAAGAGATATTCTTGAATAACTTTTTTTGTGAAGGTCGGAGAGACTTGCAAGTAGGCTCTACCCCCACTAAATGGGGTAGCGCGCATCGATCGGTACCATCCTTGAGCTTCTCCGACTTTCGGAAGGGTTAGGGTTAGGGTTAGGGATGAAAGCACATAGGAGAAAGAGATATTCTTGAATAACTTTTTTTGTGAAGGTCGGAGAGACTTGTAAAGTGGTTGCATCTGGACTAATTTGGGTCCTGCAGATCGATTGGTACCATCCCCGAGCTTGTACGACCTTCGGAAGAGGTCGACCGACGAAATTCCCCCAAATCTGAGGAGATATTCTTGAATAACTTTTTTTGTGAAGGTCGGAGAGACTTGCAAGTAGGCTGTACTCCCACTAAATGGGGTAGCGCGCATCGATCGGTACCATCCTTGAGCTTCTCCGACTTTCGGAAGGGTTAGGGTTAGGGTTAGGGATGAAAGCACATAGGAGAAAGAGATATTCTTGAATAACTTTTTTTGTGAAGGTCGGAGAGACTTGCAAGTAGGCTCTACCCCCACTAAATGGGGTAGCGCGCATCGATCGGTACCATCCTTGAGCTTCTCCGACTTTCGGAAGGGTTAGGGTTAGGGTTAGGGATGAAAGCACATAGGAGAAAGAGATATTCTTGAATGACTTTTTTTGTGAAGGTCGGAGAGACTTGCAAGTAGGCTCTACCCCCACTAAATGGGGTTGCGCGCATCGATCGGTACCATCCTTGAGCTTCTCCGACTTTCGGAAGGGTTAGGGTTAGGGATGAAAGCACATAGGAGAAAGAGATATTCTTGAATAACTTTTTTTGTGAAGGTCGGAGAGACTTGGAAAGTGGTTGCATCTGGACTAATTTGGGTCCTGCGGATCGATTGGTACCATCCCCGAGCTTGTACGACCTTCGGAAGAGGTCGACCGACGAAATTCCCCCAAATCTGAGGAGATATTCTTGAATAACTTTTTTTGTGAAGGTCGGAGAGACTTGCAAGTAGGCTCTACCCCCACTAAATGGGGTAGCGCGCATCGATCGGTACCATCCTTGAGCTTCTCCGACTTTCGGAAGGGTTAGGGTTAGGGATGAAAGCACATAGGAGAAAGAGATATTCTTGAATAACTTTTTTTGTGAAGGTCGGAGAGACTTGCAAGTAGGCTCTACCCCCACTAAATGGGGTTGCGCGCATCGATCGGTACCATCCTTGAGCTTCTCCGACTTTCGGAAGGGTTAGGGTTAGGGTTAGGGATGAAAGCACATAGGAGAAAGAGATATTCTTGAATAACTTTTTTTGTGAAGGTCGGAGAGACTTGGAAAGTGGTTGCATCTGGACTAATTTGGGTCCTGCGGATCGATTGGTACCATCCCCGAGCTTGTACGACCTTCGGAAGAGGTCGACCGACGAAATTCCCCCAAATCTGAGGAGATATTCTTGAATAACTTTTTTTGTGAAGGTCGGAGAGACTTGCAAGTAGGCTCTACCCCCACTAAATGGGGTAGCGCGCATCGATCGGTACCATCCTTGAGCTTTTCCGACTTTCGGAAGGGTTAGGGTTAGGGTTAGGGATGAAAGCACATAGGAGAAAGAGATATTCTTGAATAACTTTTTTTGTGAAGGTCGGAGAGACTTGCAAGTAGGCTCTACCCCCACTAAATGGGGTAGCGCGCATCGATCGGTACCATCCTTGAGCTTCTCCGACTTTCGGAAGGGTTAGGGTTAGGGTTAGGGATGAAAGCACATAGGAGAAAGAGATATTCTTGAATAACTTTTTTTGTGAAGGTCGGAGAGACTTGTAAAGTGGTTGCATCTGGACTAATTTGGGTCCTGCGGATCGATTGGTACCATCCCCGAGCTTGTACGACCTTCGGAAGAGGTCGACCGACGAAATTCCCCCAAATCTGAGGAGATATTCTTGAATAACTTTTTTTGTGAAGGTCGGAGAGACTTGCAAGTAGGCTGTACTCCCACTAAATGGGGTAGCGCGCATCGATCGGTACCATCCTTGAGCTTCTCCGACTTTCGGAAGGGTTAGGGTTAGGGTTAGGGATGAAAGCACATAGGAGAAAGAGATATTCTTGAATAACTTTTTTTGTGAAGGTCGGAGAGACTTGCAAGTAGGCTCTACCCCCACTAAATGGGGTAGCGCGCATCGATCGGTACCATCCTTGAGCTTCTCCGACTTTCGGAAGGGTTAGGGTTAGGGTTAGGGATGAAAGCACATAGGAGAAAGAGATATTCTTGAATGACTTTTTTTGTGAAGGTCGGAGAGACTTGCAAGTAGGCTCTACCCCCACTAAATGGGGTTGCGCGCATCGATCGGTACCATCCTTGAGCTTCTCCGACTTTCGGAAGGGTTAGGGTTAGGGTTAGGGATGAAAGCACATAGGAGAAAGAGATATTCTTGAATAACTTTTTTTGTGAAGGTCGGAGAGACTTGGAAAGTGGTTGCATCTGGACTAATTTGGGTCCTGCGGATCGATTGGTACCATCCCCGAGCTTGTACGACCTTCGGAAGAGGTCGACCGACGAAATTCCCCCAAATCTGAGGAGATATTCTTGAATAACTTTTTTTGTGAAGGTCGGAGAGACTTGCAAGTAGGCTCTACCCCCACTAAATGGGGTAGCGCGCATCGATCGGTACCATCCTTGAGCTTCTCCGACTTTCGGAAGGGTTAGGGTTAGGGATGAAAGCACATAGGAGAAAGAGATATTCTTGAATAACTTTTTTTGTGAAGGTCGGAGAGACTTGCAAGTAGGCTCTACCCCCACTAAATGGGGTTGCGCGCATCGATCGGTACCATCCTTGAGCTTCTCCGACTTTCGGAAGGGTTAGGGTTAGGGTTAGGGATGAAAGCACATAGGAGAAAGAGATATTCTTGAATAACTTTTTTTGTGAAGGTCGGAGAGACTTGGAAAGTGGTTGCATCTGGACTAATTTGGGTCCTGCGGATCGATTGGTACCATCCCCGAGCTTGTACGACCTTCGGAAGAGGTCGACCGACGAAATTCCCCCAAATCTGAGGAGATATTCTTGAATAACTTTTTTTGTGAAGGTCGGAGAGACTTGCAAGTAGGCTCTACCCCCACTAAATGGGGTAGCGCGCATCGATCGGTACCATCCTTGAGCTTTTCCGACTTTCGGAAGGGTTAGGGTTAGGGTTAGGGATGAAAGCACATAGGAGAAAGAGATATTCTTGAATAACTTTTTTTGTGAAGGTCGGAGAGACTTGCAAGTAGGCTCTACCCCCACTAAATGGGGTAGCGCGCATCGATCGGTACCATCCTTGAGCTTCTCCGACTTTCGGAAGGGTTAGGGTTAGGGTTAGGGATGAAAGCACATAGGAGAAAGAGATATTCTTGAATAACTTTTTTTGTGAAGGTCGGAGAGACTTGTAAAGTGGTTGCATCTGGACTAATTTGGGTCCTGCGGATCGATTGGTACCATCCCCGAGCTTGTACGACCTTCGGAAGAGGTCGACCGACGAAATTCCCCCAAATCTGAGGAGATATTCTTGAATAACTTTTTTTGTGAAGGTCGGAGAGACTTGCAAGTAGGCTGTACTCCCACTAAATGGGGTAGCGCGCATCGATCGGTACCATCCTTGAGCTTCTCCGACTTTCGGAAGGGTTAGGGTTAGGGTTAGGGATGAAAGCACATAGGAGAAAGAGATATTCTTGAATAACTTTTTTTGTGAAGGTCGGAGAGACTTGCAAGTAGGCTCTACCCCCACTAAATGGGGTAGCACGCATCGATCGGTACCATCCTTGAGCTTCTCCGACTTTCGGAAGGGTTAGGGTTAGGGTTAGGGATGAAAGCACATAGGAGAAAGAGATATTCTTGAATGACTTTTTTTGTGAAGGTCGGAGAGACTTGCAAGTAGGCTCTACCCCCACTAAATGGGGTTGCGCGCATCGATCGGTACCATCCTTGAGCTTCTCCGACTTTCGGAAGGGTTAGGGTTAGGGTTAGGGATGAAAGCACATAGGAGAAAGAGATATTCTTGAATAACTTTTTTTGTGAAGGTCGGAGAGACTTGGAAAGTGGTTGCATCTGGACTAATTTGGGTCCTGCGGATCGATTGGTACCATCCCCGAGCTTGTACGACCTTCGGAAGAGGTCGACCGACGAAATTCCCCCAAATCTGAGGAGATATTCTTGAATAACTTTTTTTGTGAAGGTCGGAGAGACTTGCAAGTAGGCTCTACCCCCACTAAATGGGGTAGCGCGCATCGATCGGTACCATCCTTGAGCTTCTCCGACTTTCGGAAGGGTTAGGGTTAGGGATGAAAGCACATAGGAGAAAGAGATATTCTTGAATAACTTTTTTTGTGAAGGTCGGAGAGACT
This sequence comes from Limanda limanda, assembly GCF_963576545.1. Lineage (NCBI taxonomy): Eukaryota > Metazoa > Chordata > Actinopteri > Pleuronectiformes > Pleuronectidae > Limanda > Limanda limanda. The sequence continues at coordinate 458,507 of NW_026870604.1, forward strand.
TGCAAGTAGGCTCTACCCCCACTAAATGGGGTTGCGCGCATCGATCGGTACCATCCTTGAGCTTCTCCGACTTTCGGAAGGGTTAGGGTTAGGGTTAGGGATGAAAGCACATAGGAGAAAGAGATATTCTTGAATAACTTTTTTTGTGAAGGTCGGAGAGACTTGGAAAGTGGTTGCATCTGGACTAATTTGGGTCCTGCGGATCGATTGGTACCATCCCCGAGCTTGTACGACCTTCGGAAGAGGTCGACCGACGAAATTCCCCCAAATCTGAGGAGATATTCTTGAATAACTTTTTTTGTGAAGGTCGGAGAGACTTGCAAGTAGGCTCTACCCCCACTAAATGGGGTAGCGCGCATCGATCGGTACCATCCTTGAGCTTTTCCGACTTTCGGAAGGGTTAGGGTTAGGGTTAGGGATGAAAGCACATAGGAGAAAGAGATATTCTTGAATAACTTTTTTTGTGAAGGTCGGAGAGACTTGCAAGTAGGCTCTACCCCCACTAAATGGGGTAGCGCGCATCGATCGGTACCATCCTTGAGCTTCTCCGACTTTCGGAAGGGTTAGGGTTAGGGTTAGGGATGAAAGCACATAGGAGAAAGAGATATTCTTGAATAACTTTTTTTGTGAAGGTCGGAGAGACTTGTAAAGTGGTTGCATCTGGACTAATTTGGGTCCTGCGGATCGATTGGTACCATCCCCGAGCTTGTACGACCTTCGGAAGAGGTCGACCGACGAAATTCCCCCAAATCTGAGGAGATATTCTTGAATAACTTTTTTTGTGAAGGTCGGAGAGACTTGCAAGTAGGCTCTACCCCCACTAAATGGGGTAGCGCGCATCGATCGGTACCATCCTTGAGCTTCTCCGACTTTCGGAAGGGTTAGGGTTAGGGTTAGGGATGAAAGCACATAGGAGAAAGAGATATTCTTGAATAACGTTTTTTGTGAAGGTCGGAGAGACTTGAAAAGTGGTTGCATCTGGACTAATTTGGGTCCTGCGGATCGATTGGTACCATCCCCGAGCTTGTACGACCTTCGGAAGAGGTCGACCGACGAAATTCCCCCAAATCTGAGGAGATATTCTTGAATAACTTTTTTTGTGAAGGTCGGAGAGACTTGCAAGTAGGCTCTACCCCCACTAAATGGGGTAGCGCGCATCGATCGGTACCATCCTTGAGCTTCTCCGACTTTCGGAAGGGTTAGGGTTAGGGTTAGGGATGAAAGCACATAGGAGAAAGAGATATTCTTGAATAACGTTTTTTGTGAAGGTCGGAGAGACTTGGAAAGTGGTTGCATCTGGACTAATTTGGGTCCTGCAGATCGATTGGTACCATCCCCGAGCTTGTACGACCTTCGGAAGAGGTCGACCGACGAAATTCCCCCAAATCTGAGGAGATATTCTTGAATAACTTTTTTTGTGAAGGTCGGAGAGACTTGCAAGTAGGCTCTACCCCCACTAAATGGGGTAGCGCGCATCGATCGGTACCATCCTTGAGCTTCTCCGACTTTCGGAAGGGTTAGGGTTAGGGTTAGGGATGAAAGCACATAGGAGAAAGAGATATTCTTGAATAACTTTTTTTGTGAAGGTCCGAGAGACTTGCAAGTAGGCTCTACCCCCACTAAATGGGGTAACGCGCATCGATCGGTACCATCCTTGAGCTTCTCCGACTTTCGGAAGGGTTAGGGTTAGGGTTAGGGATGAAAGCACATAGGAGAAAGAGATATTCTTGAATAACTTTTTTTGTGAAGGTCGGAGAGACTTGCAAGTAGGCTCTACCCCCACTAAATGGGGTAGCGCGCATCGATCGTTACCATCCTTGAGCTTCTCCGACTTTCGGAAGGGTTAGGGTTAGGGTTAGGGATGAAAGCACATAGGAGAAAGAGATATTCTTGAATAACTTTTTTTGTGAAGGTCGGAGAGACTTGCAAGTAGGCTCTACCCCCACTAAATGGGGTAGCGCGCATCGATCGGTACCATCCTTGAGCTTCTCCGACTTTCGGAAGGGTTAGGGTTAGGGTTAGGGATGAAAGCACATAGGAGAAAGAGATATTCTTGAATAACTTTTTTTGTGAAGGTCGGAGAGACTTGGAAAGTGGTTGCATCTGGACTAATTTGGGTCCTGCAGATCGATTGGTACCATCCCCGAGCTTGTACGACCTTCGGAAGAGGTCGACCGACGAAATTCCCCCAAATCTGAGGAGATATTCTTGAATAACTTTTTTTGTGAAGGTCGGAGAGACTTGCAAGTAGGCTCTACCCCCACTAAATGGGGTTGCGCGCACCGATCGGTACCATCGTTGAGCTTCTCCGACTTTCGGAAGGGTTAGGGTTAGGGTTAGGGATGAAAGCACATAGGAGAAAGAGATATTCTTGAATAACTTTTTTTGTGAAGGTCGGAGAGACTTGCAAGTAGGCTCTACCCCCACTAAATGGGGTAGCGCGCATCGATCGGTACCATCCTTGAGCTTCTCCGACTTTCGGAAGGGTTAGGGTTAGGGATGAAAGCACATAGGAGAAAGAGATATTCTTGAATAACTTTTTTTGTGAAGGTCGGAGAGACTTGCAAGTAGGCTCTACCCCCACTAAATGGGGTAGCGCGCATCGATCGGTACCATCCTTGAGCTTCTCCGACTTTCGGAAGGGTTAGGGTTAGGGATGAAAGCACATAGGAGAAAGAGATATTCTTGAATAACTTTTTTTGTGAAGGTCGGAGAGACTTGCAAGTAGGCTCTACCCCCACTAAATGGGGTAGCGCGCATCGATCGGTACCATCCTTGAGCTTCTCCGACTTTCGGAAGGGTTAGGGTTAGGGATGAAAGCACATAGGAGAAAGAGATATTCTTGAATAACTTTTTTTGTGAAGGTCGGAGAGACTTGGAAAGTGGTTGCATCTGGACTAATTTGGGTCCTGCGGATCGATTGGTACCATCCTTGAGCTTGTACGACCTTCGGAAGAGGTCGACCGACGAAATTCCCCCAAATCTGAGGAGATATTCTTGAATAACTTTTTTTGTGAAGGTCGGAGAGACTTGCAAGTAGGCTCTACCCCCACTAAATGGGGTAGCGCGCATCGATCGGTACCATCCTTGAGCTTCTCCAACTTTCGGAAGGGTTAGGGTTAGGGTTAGGGATGAAAGCACATAGGAGAAAGAGATATTCTTGAATAACGTTTTTTGTGAAGGTCGGAGAGACTTGCAAGTAGGCTCTACCCCCACTAAATGGGGTAGCGCGCATCGATCGGTACCATCCTTGAGCTTCTCCGACTTTCGGAAGGGTTAGGGTTAGGGTTAGGGATGAAAGCACATAGGAGAAAGAGATATTCTTGAATAACTTTTTTTGTGAAGGTCGGAGAGACTTGGAAAGTGGTTGCATCTGGACTAATTTGGGTCCTGCGGATCGATTGGTACCATCCCCGAGCTTGTACGACCTTCGGAAGAGGTCGACCGACGAAATTCCCCCAAATCTGAGGAGATATTCTTGAATAACTTTTTTTGTGAAGGTCGGAGAGACTTGCAAGTAGGCTCTACCCCCACTAAATGGGGTAACGCACATCGATCGGTACCATCCTTGAGCTTCTCCGACTTTCGGAAGGGTTAGGGTTAGGGATGAAAGCACATAGGAGAAAGAGATATTCTTGAATAACTTTTTTTGTGAAGGTCGGAGAGACTTGCAAGTAGGCTCTACCCCCACTAAATGGGGTAGCGCGCATCGATCGTTACCATCCTTGAGCTTCTCCGACTTTCGGAAGGGTTAGGGTTAGGGTTAGGGATGAAAGCACATAGGAGAAAGAGATATTCTTGAATAACTTTTTTTGTGAAGGTCGGAGAGACTTGCAAGTAGGCTCTACCCCCACTAAATGGGGTTGCGCGCATCGATCGGTACCATCCTTGAGCTTCTCCGACTTTCGGAAGGGTTAGGGTTAGGGATGAAAGCACATAGGAGAAAGAGATATTCTTGAATAACTTTTTTTGTGAAGGTCGGAGAGACTTGGAAAGTGGTTGCATCTGGACTAATTTGGGTCCTGCAGATCGATTGGTACCATCCCCGAGCTTGTACGACCTTCGGAAGAGGTCGACCGACGAAATTCCCCCAAATCTGAGGAGATATTCTTGAATAACTTTTTTTGTGAAGGTCGGAGAGACTTGCAAGTAGGCTCTACCCCCACTAAATGGGGTAGCGCGCATCGATCGGTACCATCCTTGAGCTTCTCCGACTTTCGGAAGGGTTAGGGTTAGGGTTAGGGATGAAAGCACATAGGAGAAAGAGATATTCTTGAATAACTTTTTTTGTGAAGGTCGGAGAGACTTGGAAAGTGGTTGCATCTGGACTAATTTGGGTCCTGCGGATCGATTGGTACCATCCCCGAGCTTGTACGACCTTCGAAAGAGGTCGACCGACGAAATTCCCCCAAATCTGAGGAGATATTCTTGAATAACTTTTTTTGTGAAGGTCGGAGAGACTTGCAAGTAGGCTCTACCCCCACTAAATGGGGTAGCGCGCATCGATCGGTACCATCCTTGAGCTTCTCCGACTTTCGGAAGGGTTAGGGTTAGGGTTAGGGATGAAAGCACATAGGAGAAAGAGATATTCTTGAATAACTTTTTTTGTGAAGGTCGGAGAGACTTGCAAGTAGGCTCTACCCCCACTAAATGGGGTAGCGCGCATCGATCGGTACCATCCTTGAGCTTCTCCGACTTTCGGAAGGGTTAGGGTTAGGGTTAGGGATGAAAGCACATAGGAGAAAGAGATATTCTTGAATAACTTTTTTTGTGAAGGTCGGAGAGACTTGCAAGTAGGCTCTACCCCCACTAAATGGGGTTGCGCGCATCGATCGGTACCATCCTTGAGCTTCTCCGCTGACATGGGACTTTCGGACGGGTTAGGGTTAGGGTTAGGGATGAAAGCACATAGAAGGAACGGAGATTTCTTGAATAACTTTTTTGTGAAGGTCCGAGAGACTTGGAAAGTGGTTGCATCTGGACTAATTTGGGTCCTGCGGATCGCTGGTCCTCCCGAGCTTGTACGACTTCGGAGAGGTCGACCGACGAAATTCCCCAAATCTGAGGAGATATTCTTGAATAACTTTTTTTGTGAAGGTCGGAGAGACTTGCAAGTAGGCTCTAACCCCACTAAATGGGGTAGCGCGCATCGATCGGTACCATTCCTTGAGCTTCTCCGACTTTCGGAAGGGTTAGGGTTAGGGATGAAAGCAATAGGAGAAAGAGATATTCTTGAATAACTTTTTTTGTGGAGGTCGGAGAGACTTGCAAGTAGGCTCTACCCCACTAAATGGGGTAGCGGCATCGATCGGTACTATCCTTGAGCTTCTCCGACTTTCGAAGGTTAGGGGTTAGGGTTAGGGTAGGGTGAAAGCACATAGGAGAAAGAGATATTCTTGAATAACTTTTTTTGTGAAGGTCGGAGAGACTTGCAAGTAGGCTCTACCCCCACTAAATGGGGTAGCGCGCATCGATCGGTACCATCCTTGAGCTTCTCCGACTTTCGGAAGGGTTAGGGTTAGGGTTAGGGATGAAAGAACCTAGGAGAAAGAGATATTCTTGAATAACTTTTTTTGTGAAGGTCGGAGAGACTTGGAAAGTGGTTGCATCTGGACTAATTTGGGTCCTGCGGATCGATTGGTACCATCCTTGAGCTTGTACGACCTTCGGAAGAGGTCGACCGACGAAATTCCCCCAAATCTGAGGAGATATTCTTGAATAACTTTTTTTGTGAAGGTCGGAGAGACTTGCAAGTAGGCTCTACCCCCACTAAATGGGGTAGCGCGCATCGATCGGTACCATCCTTGAGCTTCTCCGACTTTCGGAAGGGTTAGGGTTAGGGTTAGGGATGAAAGCACATAGGAGAAAGAGATATTCTTGAATAACGTTTTTTGTGAAGGTCGGAGAGACTTGCAAGTAGGCTCTACCCCACTAAATGGGGTAGCGCGCATCGATCGGTACCATCCTTGAGCTTCTCCGACTTTCGGAAGGGTTAGGGTTAGGGTTAGGGATGAAAGCACATAGGAGAAAGAGATATCTTGAATAACTTTTTTGTGAAGGTCGGAGAGACTTGGAAAGTGGTTGCATCTGGACTAATTTGGGTCCTGCGGATCGATTGGTACCATCCCCGAGCTTGTACGACCTTCGGAAGAGGAGACCGACCGAAATTCCCCCAAATCTGAGGAGATATTCTTGAATAACTTTTTTTGTGAAGGTCGGAGAGACTTGCAAGTAGGCTCTACCCCACTAAATTGGGTAACGCGCATCGATCGGTACCATCCTTGAGCTTCTCCGACTTTCGGAAGGGTTAGGGTAGGAGTAGGATGAAAGCAATAGGAGAAAGAGATATTCTTGAATAACTTTTTTTGTGAAGGTCGGAGAGACTTGCAAGTAGCTCTACCCCACTAAATGGGGTAGCGCGCATCGATCGGTACCATCCTTGAGCTTCTCCGACTTTCGGAAGGGTTAGGGTTAGGGTTAGGGATGAAAGCACATAGGAGAAAGAGATATTCTTGAATAATTTTTTTGTGAAGGTCGGAGAGACTTGCAAGTAGGCTCTACCCCACTAAATGGGGTAGCGCGCATCGAATCGGTACCATCCTTGAGCTTCTCCGACTTTCGGAAGGGGTAGGTTAGGGTTAGGGATGAAAGCACATAGGAGAAAGAGATATTCTTGAATAACTTTTTTTGTGAAGGTCGGAGAGACTTGAAAGTGGTTGCATCTGGACTAATTTGGGTCCTGCGGGATCGATTGGTACCATCCCCGAGCTTGTACGACCTTCGGAAGAGGTCGACCGACGAAATTCCCCCAAATCTGAGGAGATATTCTTGAATAACTTTTTTTGTGAAGGTCGGAGAGACTTGCAAGTAGGCTCTACCCCCACTAAATGGGGTAGCGCGCATCGATCGGTACCATCCTTGAGCTTCTCCGACTTTCGGAAGGGTTAGGGTTAGGGTTAGGGATGAAAGCACATAGGAGAAAGAGATATTCTTGAATAACTTTTTTTGTGAAGGTCGGAGAGACTTGCAAGTAGGCTCTACCCCCACTAAATGGGGTAGCGCGCATCGATCGGTACCATCCTTGAGCTTCTCCGACTTTCGGAAGGGTTAGGGTTAGGGTTAGGGATGAAAGCACATAGGAGAAAGAGATATTCTTGAATAACTTTTTTTGTGAAGGTCGGAGAGACTTGCAAGTAGGCTCTACCCCCCACTAAATGGGGTTGCGCGCATCGATCGGTACCATCCCTTGAGCTTCTCCGACTTTCGGAAGGGTTAGGGTTAGGGTTAGGGATGAAAGCACATAGGAGAAAGAGATATTCTTGAATAACTTTTTTTGTGAAGGTCGGAGAGACTTGGAAAGTGGTTGCATCTGGACTAATTTGGGTCCTGCGGATCGATTGGTACCATCCCCGAGCTTGTACGACCTTCGGAAGAGGTCGACCGACGAAATTCCCCCAAATCTGAGGAGATATTCTTGAATAACTTTTTTTGTGAAGGTCGGAGAGACTTGCAAGTAGGCTCTACCCCCACTAAATGGGGTAGCGCGCATCGATCGGTACCATCCTTGAGCTTCTCCGACTTTCGGAAGGGTTAGGGTTAGGGTTAGGGATGAAAGCACATAGGAGAAAGAGATATTCTTGAATAACTTTTTTTGTGAAGGTCGGAGAGACTTGCAAGTAGGCTCTACCCCCACTAAATGGGGTAGCGCGCATCGATCGGTACCATCCTTGAGCTTCTCCGACTTTCGGAAGGGTTAGGGTTAGGGTTAGGGATGAAAGCACATAGGAGAAAGAGATATTCTTGAATAACTTTTTTTGTGAAGGTCGGAGAGACTTGCAAGTAGGCTCTACCCCCACTAAATGGGGTAGCGCGCATCGATCGGTACCATCCTTGAGCTTCTCCGACTTTCGGAAGGGTTAGGGTTAGGGTTAGGGATGAAAGCACATAGGAGAAAGAGATATTCTTGAATAACTTTTTTTGTGAAGGTCGGAGAGACTTGGAAAGTGGTTGCATCTGGACTAATTTGGGTCCTGCGGATCGATTGGTACCATCCCCGAGCTTGTACGACCTTCGGAAGAGGTCGACCGACGAAATTCCCCCAAATCTGAGGAGATATTCTTGAATAACTTTTTTTGTGAAGGTCGGAGAGACTTGCAAGTAGGCTCTACCCCCACTAAATGGGGTAGCGCGCATCGATCGGTACCATCCTTGAGCTTCTCCGACTTTCGGAAGGGTTAGGGTTAGGGTTAGGGATGAAAGCACATAGGAGAAAGAGATATTCTTGAATAACTTTTTTGTGAAGGTCGGAGAGACTTGCAAGTAGGCTCTACCCCCACTAAATGGGGTAGCGCGCATCGATCGGTACCATCCTTGAGCTTCTTCGACTTTCGGAAGGGTTAGGGTTAGGGTTAGGGATGAAAGCACATAGGAGAAAGAGATATTCTTGAATAACTTTTTTTGTGAAGGTCGGAGAGACTTGCAAGTAGGCTCTACCCCCACTAAATGGGGTTGCGCGCATCGATCGGTACCATCCTTGAGCTTCTCCGACTTTCGGAAGGGTTAGGGTTAGGGTTAGGGATGAAAGCACATAGGAGAAAGAGATATTCTTGAATAACTTTTTTTGTGAAGGTCGGAGAGACTTGGAAAGTGGTTGCATCTGGACTAATTTGGGTCCTGCAGATCGATTGGTACCATCCCCGAGCTTGTACGACCTTCGGAAGAGGTCGACCGACGAAATTCCCCCAAATCTGAGGAGATATTCTTGAATAACTTTTTTTGTGAAGGTCGGAGAGACTTGCAAGTAGGCTCTACCCCCACTAAATGGGGTAGCGCGCATCGATCGGTACCATCCTTGAGCTTCTCCGACTTTCGGAAGGGTTAGGGTTAGGGATGAAAGCACATAGGAGAAAGAGATATTCTTGAATAACTTTTTTTGTGAAGGTCGGAGAGACTTGCAAGTAGGCTCTACCCCCACTAAATGGGGTAGCGCGCATCGATCGGTACCATCCTTGAGCTTCTCCGACTTTCGGAAGGGTTAGGGTTAGGGTTAGGGATGAAAGCACATAGGAGAAAGAGATATTCTTGAATAACTTTTTTTGTGAAGGTCGGAGAGACTTGCAAGTAGGCTCTACCCCCACTAAATGGGGTTGCGCGCATCGATCGGTACCATCCTTGAGCTTCTCCGACTTTCGGAAGGGTTAGGGTTAGGGTTAGGGATGAAAGCACATAGGAGAAAGAGATATTCTTGAATAACTTTTTTTGTGAAGGTCGGAGAGACTTGGAAAGTGGTTGCATCAGGACTAATTTGGGTCCTGCGGATCGATTGGTACCATCCCCGAGCTTGTACGACCTTCGGAAGAGGTCGACCGACGAAATTCCCCCAAATCTGAGGAGATATTCTTGAATAACTTTTTTTGTGAAGGTCGGAGAGACTTGCAAGTAGGCTCTACCCCCACTAAATGGGGTAGCGCGCATCGATCGGTACCATCCTTGAGCTTCTCCGACTTTCGGAAGGGTTAGGGTTAGGGATGAAAGCACATAGGAGAAAGAGATATTCTTGAATAACTTTTTTTGTGAAGGTCGGAGAGACTTGCAAGTAGGCTCTACCCCCACTAAATGGGGTAGCGCGCATCGATCGGTACCATCCTTGAGCTTCTCCGACTTTCGGAAGGGTTAGGGTTAGGGTTAGGGATGAAAGCACATAGGAGAAAGAGATATTCTTGAATAACTTTTTTTGTGAAGGTCGGAGAGACTTGCAAGTAGGCTCTACCCCCACTAAATGGGGTTGCGCGCATCGATCGGTACCATCCTTGAGCTTCTCCGACTTTCGGAAGGGTTAGGGTTAGGGTTAGGGATGAAAGCACATAGGAGAAAGAGATATTCTTGAATAACTTTTTTTGTGAAGGTCGGAGAGACTTGGAAAGTGGTTGCATCAGGACTAATTTGGGTCCTGCGGATCGATTGGTACCATCCCCGAGCTTGTACGACCTTCGGAAGAGGTCGACCGACGAAATTCCCCCAAATCTGAGGAGATATTCTTGAATAACTTTTTTTGTGAAGGTCGGAGAGACTTGCAAGTAGGCTCTACCCCCACTAAATGGGGTAGCGCGCATCGATCGGTACCATCCTTGAGCTTCTCCGACTTTCGGAAGGGTTAGGGTTAGGGTTAGGGATGAAAGCACATAGGAGAAAGAGATATTCTTGAATAACTTTTTTTGTGAAGGTCGGAGAGACTTGCAAGTAGGCTCTACCCCCACTAAATGGGGTAGCGCACATCGATCGGTACCATCCTTGAGCTTCTCCGACTTTCGGAAGGGTTAGGGTTAGGGTTAGGGATGAAAGCACATAGGAGAAAGAGATATTCTTGAATAACTTTTTTTGTGAAGGTCGGAGAGACTTGGAAAGTGGTTGCATCTGGACTAATTTGGGTCCTGCGGATCGATTGGTACCATCCCCGAGCTTGTACGACCTTCGGAAGAGGTCGACCGACGAAATTCCCCCAAACCTGAGGAGATATTCTTGAATAACTTTTTTTGTGAAGGTCGGAGAGACTTGCAAGTAGGCTCTACCCCCACTAAATGGGGTAGCGCGCATCGATCGGTACCATCCTTGAGCTTCTCCGACTTTCGGAAGGGTTAGGGTTAGGGTTAGGGATGAAAGCACATAGGAGAAAGAGATATTCTTGAATAACGTTTTTTGTGAAGGTCGGAGAGACTTGCAAGTAGGCTCTACCCCCACTAAATGGGGTAGCGCACATCGATCGGTACCATCCTTGAGCTTCTCCGACTTTCGGAAGGGTTAGGGTTAGGGTTAGGGATGAAAGCACATAGGAGAAAGAGATATTCTTGAATAACTTTTTTTGTGAAGGTCGGAGAGACTTGGAAAGTGGTTGCATCTGGACTAATTTGGGTCCTGCAGATCGATTGGTACCATCCCCGAGCTTGTACGACCTTCGGAAGAGGTCGACCGACGAAATTCCCCCAAATCTGAGGAGATATTCTTGAATAACTTTTTTTGTGAAGGTCGGAGAGACTTGCAAGTAGGCTCTACCCCCACTAAATGGGGTAGCGCGCATCGATCGGTACCATCCTTGAGCTTCTCCGACTTTCGGAAGGGTTAGGGTTAGGGTTAGGGATGAAAGCACATAGGAGAAAGAGATATTCTTGAATAACTTTTTTTGTGAAGGTCGGAGAGACTTGCAAGTAGGCTCTACCCCCACTAAATGGGGTAGCGCGCATCGATCGGTACCATCCTTGAGCTTCTCCGACTTTCGGAAGGGTTAGGGTTAGGGTTAGGGATGAAAGCACATAGGAGAAAGAGATATTCTTGAATAACTTTTTTTGTGAAGGTCGGAGAGACTTGCAAGTAGGCTCTACCCCCACTAAATGGGGTTGCGCGCATCGATCGGTACCATCCTTGAGCTTCTCCGACTTTCGGAAGGGTTAGGGTTAGGGTTAGGGATGAAAGCACATAGGAGAAAGAGATATTCTTGAATAACTTTTTTTGTGAAGGTCGGAGAGACTTGGAAAGTGGTTGCATCTGGACTAATTTGGGTCCTGCGGATCGATTGGTACCATCCCCGAGCTTGTACGACCTTCGGAAGAGGTCGACCGACGAAATTCCCCCAAATCTGAGGAGATATTCTTGAATAACTTTTTTTGTGAAGGTCGGAGAGACTTGCAAGTAGGCTCTACCCCCACTAAATGGGGTAGCGCGCATCGATCGGTACCATCCTTGAGCTTCTCCGACTTTCGGAAGGGTTAGGGTTAGGGTTAGGGATGAAAGCACATAGGAGAAAGAGATATTCTTGATTAACTTTTTTTGTGAAGGTCGGAGAGACTTGCAAGTAGGCTCTACCCCCACTAAATGGGGTAGCGCGCATCGATCGGTACCATCCTTGAGCTTCTCCGACTTTCGGAAGGGTTAGGGTTAGGGTTAGGGATGAAAGCACATAGGAGAAAGAGATATTCTTGAATAACTTTTTTTGTGAAGGTCGGAGAGACTTGCAAGTAGGCTCTACCCCCACTAAATGGGGTAGCGCGCATCGATCGGTACCATCCTTGAGCTTCTCCGACTTTCGGAAGGGTTAGGGTTAGGGTTAGGGATGAAAGCACATAGGAGAAAGAGATATTCTTGAATAACTTTTTTTGTGAAGGTCGGAGAGACTTGGAAAGTGGTTGCATCTGGACTAATTTGGGTCCTGCGGATCGATTGGTACCATCCCCGAGCTTGTACGACCTTCGAAAGAGGTCGACCGACGAAATTCCCCCAAATCTGAGGAGATATTCTTGAATAACTTTTTTTGTGAAGGTCGGAGAGACTTGCAAGTAGGCTCTACCCCCACTAAATGGGGTAGCGCGCATCGATCGGTACCATCCTTGAGCTTCTCCGACTTTCGGAAGGGTTAGGGTTAGGGTTAGGGATGAAAGCACATAGGAGAAAGAGATATTCTTGAATAACTTTTTTTGTGAAGGTCGGAGAGACTTGCAAGTAGGCTCTACCCCCACTAAATGGGGTAGCGCGCATCGATCGGTACCATCCTTGAGCTTCTCCGACTTTCGGAAGGGTTAGGGTTAGGGTTAGGGATGAAAGCACATAGGAGAAAGAGATATTCTTGAATAACTTTTTTTGTGAAGGTCGGAGAGACTTGCAAGTAGGCTCTACCCCCACTAAATGGGGTTGCGCGCATCGATCGGTACCATCCTTGAGCTTCTCCGACTTTCGGAAGGGTTAGGGTTAGGGTTAGGGATGAAAGCACATAGGAGAAAGAGATATTCTTGAATAACTTTTTTTGTGAAGGTCGGAGAGACTTGGAAAGTGGTTGCATCTGGACTAATTTGGGTCCTGCGGATCGATTGGTACCATCCCCGAGCTTGTACGACCTTCGGAAGAGGTCGACCGACGAAATTCCCCCAAATCTGAGGAGATATTCTTGAATAACTTTTTTTGTGAAGGTCGGAGAGACTTGCAAGTAGGCTCTACCCCCACTAAATGGGGTAGCGCGCATCGATCGGTACCATCCTTGAGCTTCTCCGACTTTCGGAAGGGTTAGGTTTTTAGGTTAGGGATGAAAGCACATAGGAGAAAGAGATATTCTTGAATAACTTTTTTTGTGAAGGTCGGAGAGACTTGCAAGTAGGCTCTACCCCCACTAAATGGGGTAGCGCGCATCGATCGGTACCATCCTTGAGCTTCTCCGACTTTCGAAAGGGTTAGGGTTAGGGTTAGGGATGAAAGCACATAGGAGAAAGAGATATTCTTGAATAACTTTTTTTGTGAAGGTCGGAGAGACTTGCAAGTAGGCTCTACCCCCACTAAATGGGGTAGCGCGCATCGATCGGTACCATCCTTGAGCTTCTCCGACTTTCGGAAGGGTTAGGGTTAGGGTTAGGGATGAAAGCACATAGGAGAAAGAGATATTCTTGAATAACTTTTTTTGTGAAGGTCGGAGAGACTTGGAAAGTGGTTGCATCTGGACTAATTTGGGTCCTGCGGATCGATTGGTACCATCCTTGAGCTTGTACGACCTTCGGAAGAGGTCGACCGACGAAATTCCCCCAAATCTGAGGAGATATTCTTGAATAACTTTTTTTGTGAAGGTCGGAGAGACTTGCAAGTAGGCTCTACCCCCACTAAATGGGGTAGCGCGCATCGATCGGTACCATCCTTGAGCTTCTCCGACTTTCGGAAGGGTTAGGGTTAGGGTTAGGGATGAAAGCACATAGGAGAAAGAGATATTCTTGAATAACGTTTTTTGTGAAGGTCGGAGAGACTTGCAAGTAGGCTCTACCCCCACTAAATGGGGTAGCGCGCATCGATCGGTACCATCCTTGAGCTTCTCCGACTTTCGGAAGGGTTAGGGTTAGGGTTAGGGATGAAAGCACATAGGAGAAAGAGATATTCTTGAATAACTTTTTTTGTGAAGGTCGGAGAGACTTGGAAAGTGGTTGCATCTGGACTAATTTGGGTCCTGCGGATCGATTGGTACCATCCCCGAGCTTGTACGACCTTCGGAAGAGGTCGACCGACGAAATTCCCCCAAATCTGAGGAGATATTCTTGAATAACTTTTTTTGTGAAGGTCGGAGAGACTTGCAAGTAGGCTCTACCCCCACTAAATGGGGTAGCGCGCATCGATCGGTACCATCCTTGAGCTTCTCCGACTTTCGGAAGGGTTAGGGTTAGGGTTAGGGATGAAAGCACATAGGAGAAAGAGATATTCTTGAATAACTTTTTTTGTGAAGGTCGGAGAGACTTGCAAGTAGGCTCTACCCCCACTAAATGGGGTAGCGCGCATCGATCGGTACCATCCTTGAGCTTCTCCGACTTTCGGAAGGGTTAGGGTTAGGGTTAGGGATGAAAGCACATAGGAGAAAGAGATATTCTTGAATAACTTTTTTTGTGAAGGTCGGAGAGACTTGCAAGTAGGCTCTACCCCCACTAAATGGGGTTGCGCGCATCGATCGGTACCATCCTTGAGCTTCTCCGACTTTCGGAAGGTTTTAGGGTAGGGTTAGGGATGAAAGCACATAGGAGAAAGAGATATTCTTGAATAACTTTTTTTGTGAAGGTCGGAGAGACTTGGAAAGTGGTTGCATCTGGACTAATTTGGGTCCTGCAGATCGATTGGTACCATCCCCGAGCTTGTACGACCTTCGGAAGAGGTCGACCGACGAAATTCCCCCAAATCTGAGGAGATATTCTTGAATAACTTTTTTTGTGAAGGTCGGAGAGACTTGCAAGTAGGCTCTACCCCCACTAAATGGGGTAGCGCGCATCGATCGGTACCATCCTTGAGCTTCTCCGACTTTCGGAAGGGTTAGGGTTAGGGTTAGGGATGAAAGCACATAGGAGAAAGAGATATTCTTGAATAACTTTTTTTGTGAAGGTCGGAGAGACTTGCAAGTAGGCTCTACCCCCACTAAATGGGGTAGCGCGCATCGATCGGTACCATCCTTGAGCTTCTCCGACTTTCGGAAGGGTTAGGGTTAGGGTTAGGGATGAAAGCACATAGGAGAAAGAGATATTCTTGAATAACTTTTTTTGTGAAGGTCGGAGAGACTTGCAAGTAGGCTCTACCCCCACTAAATGGGGTTGCGCGCATCGATCGGTACCATCCTTGAGCTTCTCCGACTTTCGGAAGGGTTAGGGTTAGGGTTAGGGGATGAAAGCACATAGGAGAAAGAGATATTCTTGAATAACTTTTTTTGTGAAGGTCGGAGAGACTTGGAAAGTGGTTGCATCTGGACTAATTTGGGTCCTGCGGATCGATTGGTACCATCCCCGAGCTTGTACGACCTTCGGAAGAGGTCGACCGACGAAATTCCCCCAAATCTGAGGAGATATTCTTGAATAACTTTTTTTGTGAAGGTCGGAGAGACTTGCAAGTAGGCTCTACCCCCACTAAATGGGGTAGCGCGCATCGATCGGTACCATCCTTGAGCTTCTCCGACTTTCGGAAGGGTTAGGGTTAGGGTTAGGGATGAAAGCACATAGGAGAAAGAGATATTCTTGAATAACTTTTTTTGTGAAGGTCGGAGAGACTTGCAAGTAGGCTCTACCCCCACTAAATGGGGTAGCGCGCATCGATCGGTACCATCCTTGAGCTTCTCCGACTTTCGGAAGGGTTAGGGTTAGGGTTAGGGATGAAAGCACATAGGAGAAAGAGATATTCTTGAATAACTTTTTTTGTGAAGGTCGGAGAGACTTGCAAGTAGGCTCTACCCCCACTAAATGGGGTAGCGCGCATCGATCGGTACCATCCTTGAGCTTCTCCGACTTTCGGAAGGGTTAGGGTTAGGGTTAGGGATGAAAGCACATAGGAGAAAGAGATATTCTTGAATAACTTTTTTTGTGAAGGTCGGAGAGACTTGGAAAGTGGTTGCATCTGGACTAATTTGGGTCCTGCGGATCGATTGGTACCATCCCCGAGCTTGTACGACCTTCGGAAGAGGTCGACCGACGAAATTCCCCCAAATCTGAGGAGATATTCTTGAATAACTTTTTTTGTGAAGGTCGGAGAGACTTGCAAGTAGGCTCTACCCCCACTAAATGGGGTAGCGCGCATCGATCGGTACCATCCTTGAGCTTCTCCGACTTTCGGAAGGGTTAGGGTTAGGGTTAGGGATGAAAGCACATAGGAGAAAGAGATATTCTTGAATAACTTTTTTTGTGAAGGTCGGAGAGACTTGCAAGTAGGCTCTACCCCCACTAAATGGGGTAGCGCGCATCGATCGGTACCATCCTTGAGCTTCTCCGACTTTCGGAAGGGTTAGGGTTAGGGTTAGGGATGAAAGCACATAGGAGAAAGAGATATTCTTGAATAACTTTTTTTGTGAAGGTTGGAGAGACTTGCAAGTAGGCTCTACCCCCACTAAATGGGGTTGCGCGCATCGATCGGTACCATCCTTGAGCTTCTCCGACTTTCGGAAGGGTTAGGGTTAGGGTTAGGGATGAAAGCACATAGGAGAAAGAGATATTCTTGAATAACTTTTTTTGTGAAGGTCGGAGAGACTTGGAAAGTGGTTGCATCTGGACTAATTTGGGTCCTGCAGATCGATTGGTACCATCCCCGAGCTTGTACGACCTTCGGAAGAGGTCGACCGACGAAATTCCCCCAAATCTGAGGAGATATTCTTGAATAACTTTTTTTGTGAAGGTCGGAGAGACTTGCAAGTAGGCTCTACCCCCACTAAATGGGGTAGCGCGCATCGATCGGTACCATCCTTGAGCTTCTCCGACTTTCGGAAGGGTTAGGGTTAGGGATGAAAGCACATAGGAGAAAGAGATATTCTTGAATAACTTTTTTTGTGAAGGTCGGAGAGACTTGCAAGTAGGCTCTACCCCCACTAAATGGGGTAGCGCGCATCGATCGGTACCATCCTTGAGCTTCTCCGACTTTCGGAAGGGTTAGGGTTAGGGTTAGGGATGAAAGCACATAGGAGAAAGAGATATTCTTGAATAACTTTTTTTGTGAAGGTCGGAGAGACTTGCAAGTAGGCTCTACCCCCACTAAATGGGGTTGCGCGCATCGATCGGTACCATCCTTGAGCTTCTCCGACTTTCGGAAGGGTTAGGGTTAGGGTTAGGGATGAAAGCACATAGGAGAAAGAGATATTCTTGAATAACTTTTTTTGTGAAGGTCGGAGAGACTTGGAAAGTGGTTGCATCTGGACTAATTTGGGTCCTGCGGATCGATTGGTACCATCCCCGAGCTTGTACGACCTTCGGAAGAGGTCGACCGACGAAATTCCCCCAAATCTGAGGAGATATTCTTGAATAACTTTTTTTGTGAAGGTCGGAGAGACTTGCAAGTAGGCTCTACCCCCACTAAATGGGGTAGCGCGCATCGATCGGTACCATCCTTGAGCTTCTCCGACTTTCGGAAGGGTTAGGGTTAGGGATGAAAGCACATAGGAGAAAGAGATATTCTTGAATAACTTTTTTTGTGAAGGTCGGAGAGACTTGCAAGTAGGCTCTACCCCCACTAAATGGGGTAGCGCGCATCGATCGGTACCATCCTTGAGCTTCTCCGACTTTCGAAAGGGTTAGGGTTAGGGTTAGGGATGAAAGCACATAGGAGAAAGAGATATTCTTGAATAACTTTTTTTGTGAAGGTCGGAGAGACTTGCAAGTAGGCTCTACCCCCACTAAATGGGGTAGCGCGCATCGATCGGTACCATCCTTGAGCTTCTCCGACTTTCGGAAGGGTTAGGGTTAGGGTTAGGGATGAAAGCACATAGGAGAAAGAGATATTCTTGAATAACTTTTTTTGTGAAGGTCGGAGAGACTTGGAAAGTGGTTGCATCTGGACTAATTTGGGTCCTGCGGATCGATTGGTACCATCCTTGAGCTTGTACGACCTTCGGAAGAGGTCGACCGACGAAATTCCCCCAAATCTGAGGAGATATTCTTGAATAACTTTTTTTGTGAAGGTCGGAGAGACTTGCAAGTAGGCTCTACCCCCACTAAATGGGGTAGCGCGCATCGATCGGTACCATCCTTGAGCTTCTCCGACTTTCGGAAGGGTTAGGGTTAGGGTTAGGGATGAAAGCACATAGGAGAAAGAGATATTCTTGAATAACGTTTTTTGTGAAGGTCGGAGAGACTTGCAAGTAGGCTCTACCCCCACTAAATGGGGTAGCGCGCATCGATCGGTACCATCCTTGAGCTTCTCCGACTTTCGGAAGGGTTAGGGTTAGGGTTAGGGATGAAAGCACATAGGAGAAAGAGATATTCTTGAATAACTTTTTTTGTGAAGGTCGGAGAGACTTGGAAAGTGGTTGCATCTGGACTAATTTGGGTCCTGCGGATCGATTGGTACCATCCCCGAGCTTGTACGACCTTCGGAAGAGGTCGAACGACGAAATTCCCCCAAATCTGAGGAGATATTCTTGAATAACTTTTTTTGTGAAGGTCGGAGAGACTTGCAAGTAGGCTCTACCCCCACTAAATGGGGTAACGCGCATCGATCGGTACCATCCTTGAGCTTCTCCGACTTTCGGAAGGGTTAGGGTTAGGGTTAGGGATGAAAGCACATAGGAGAAAGAGATATTCTTGAATAACTTTTTTTGTGAAGGTCGGAGAGACTTGCAAGTAGGCTCTACCCCCACTAAATGGGGTAGCGCGCATCGATCGTTACCATCCTTGAGCTTCTCCGACTTTCGGAAGGGTTAGGGTTAGGGTTAGGGATGAAAGCACATAGGAGAAAGAGATATTCTTGAATAACTTTTTTTGTGAAGGTCGGAGAGACTTGCAAGTAGGCTCTACCCCCACTAAATGGGGTTGCGCGCATCGATCGGTACCATCCTTGAGCTTCTCCGACTTTCGGAAGGGTTAGGGTTAGGGATGAAAGCACATAGGAGAAAGAGATATTCTTGAATAACTTTTTTTGTGAAGGTCGGAGAGACTTGGAAAGTGGTTGCATCTGGACTAATTTGGGTCCTGCAGATCGATTGGTACCATCCCCGAGCTTGTACGACCTTCGGAAGAGGTCGACCGACGAAATTCCCCCAAATCTGAGGAGATATTCTTGAATAACTTTTTTTGTGAAGGTCGGAGAGACTTGCAAGTAGGCTCTACCCCCACTAAATGGGGTAGCGCGCATCGATCGGTACCATCCTTGAGCTTCTCCGACTTTCGGAAGGGTTAGGGTTAGGGTTAGGGATGAAAGCACATAGGAGAAAGAGATATTCTTGAATAACTTTTTTTGTGAAGGTCGGAGAGACTTGCAAGTAGGCTCTACCCCCACTAAATGGGGTAGCGCGCATCGATCGGTACCATCCTTGAGCTTCTCCGACTTTCGGAAGGGTTAGGGTTAGGGTTAGGGATGAAAGCACATAGGAGAAAGAGATATTCTTGAATAACTTTTTTTGTGAAGGTCGGAGAGACTTGCAAGTAGGCTCTACCCCCACTAAATGGGGTTGCGCGCATCGATCGGTACCATCCTTGAGCTTCTCCGACTTTCGGAAGGGTTAGGGTTAGGGTTAGGGATGAAAGCACATAGGAGAAAGAGATATTCTTGAATAACTTTTTTTGTGAAGGTCGGAGAGACTTGGAAAGTGGTTGCATCTGGACTAATTTGGGTCCTGCGGATCGATTGGTACCATCCCCGAGCTTGTACGACCTTCGGAAGAGGTCGACCGACGAAATTCCCCCAAATCTGAGGAGATATTCTTGAATAACTTTTTTTGTGAAGGTCGGAGAGACTTGCAAGTAGGCTCTACCCCCACTAAATGGGGTAGCGCGCATCGATCGGTACCATCCTTGAGCTTCTCCGACTTTCGGAAGGGTTAGGGTTAGGGTTAGGGATGAAAGCACATAGGAGAAAGAGATATTCTTGATTAACTTTTTTTGTGAAGGTCGGAGAGACTTGCAAGTAGGCTCTACCCCCACTAAATGGGGTAGCGCGCATCGATCGGTACCATCCTTGAGCTTCTCCGACTTTCGGAAGGGTTAGGGTTAGGGTTAGGGATGAAAGCACATAGGAGAAAGAGATATTCTTGAATAACTTTTTTTGTGAAGGTCGGAGAGACTTGCAAGTAGGCTCTACCCCCACTAAATGGGGTAGCGCGCATCGATCGGTACCATCCTTGAGCTTCTCCGACTTTCGGAAGGGTTAGGGTTAGGGTTAGGGATGAAAGCACATAGGAGAAAGAGATATTCTTGAATAACTTTTTTTGTGAAGGTCGGAGAGACTTGGAAAGTGGTTGCATCTGGACTAATTTGGGTCCTGCGGATCGATTGGTACCATCCCCGAGCTTGTACGACCTTCGGAAGAGGTCGACCGACGAAATTCCCCCAAATCTGAGGAGATATTCTTGAATAACTTTTTTTGTGAAGGTCGGAGAGACTTGCAAGTAGGCTCTACCCCCACTAAATGGGGTAGCGCGCATCGATCGGTACCATCCTTGAGCTTCTCCGACTTTCGGAAGGGTTAGGGTTAGGGTTAGGGATGAAAGCACATAGGAGAAAGAGATATTCTTGAATAACTTTTTTTGTGAAGGTCGGAGAGACTTGCAAGTAGGCTCTACCCCCACTAAATGGGGTAGCGCGCATCGATCGGTACCATCCTTGAGCTTCTCCGACTTTCGGAAGGGTTAGGGTTAGGGTTAGGGATGAAAGCACATAGGAGAAAGAGATATTCTTGAATAACTTTTTTTGTGAAGGTTGGAGAGACTTGCAAGTAGGCTCTACCCCCACTAAATGGGGTTGCGCGCATCGATCGGTACCATCCTTGAGCTTCTCCGACTTTCGGAAGGGTTAGGGTTAGGGTTAGGGATGAAAGCACATAGGAGAAAGAGATATTCTTGAATAACTTTTTTTGTGAAGGTCGGAGAGACTTGGAAAGTGGTTGCATCTGGACTAATTTGGGTCCTGCAGATCGATTGGTACCATCCCCGAGCTTGTACGACCTTCGGAAGAGGTCGACCGACGAAATTCCCCCAAATCTGAGGAGATATTCTTGAATAACTTTTTTTGTGAAGGTCGGAGAGACTTGCAAGTAGGCTCTACCCCCACTAAATGGGGTAGCGCGCATCGATCGGTACCATCCTTGAGCTTCTCCGACTTTCGGAAGGGTTAGGGTTAGGGATGAAAGCACATAGGAGAAAGAGATATTCTTGAATAACTTTTTTTGTGAAGGTCGGAGAGACTTGCAAGTAGGCTCTACCCCCACTAAATGGGGTAGCGCGCATCGATCGGTACCATCCTTGAGCTTCTCCGACTTTCGGAAGGGTTAGGGTTAGGGATGAAAGCACATAGGAGAAAGAGATATTCTTGAATAACTTTTTTTGTGAAGGTCGGAGAGACTTGCAAGTAGGCTCTACCCCCACTAAATGGGGTTGCGCGCATCGATCGGTACCATCCTTGAGCTTCTCCGACTTTCGGAAGGGTTAGGGTTAGGGTTAGGGATGAAAGCACATAGGAGAAAGAGATATTCTTGAATAACTTTTTTTGTGAAGGTCGGAGAGACTTGGAAAGTGGTTGCATCAGGACTAATTTGGGTCCTGCGGATCGATTGGTACCATCCCCGAGCTTGTACGACCTTCGGAAGAGGTCGACCGACGAAATTCCCCCAAATCTGAGGAGATATTCTTGAATAACTTTTTTTGTGAAGGTCGGAGAGACTTGCAAGTAGGCTCTACCCCCACTAAATGGGGTAGCGCGCATCGATCGGTACCATCCTTGAGCTTCTCCGACTTTCGGAAGGGTTAGGGTTAGGGATGAAAGCACATAGGAGAAAGAGATATTCTTGAATAACTTTTTTTGTGAAGGTCGGAGAGACTTGCAAGTAGGCTCTACCCCCACTAAATGGGGTAGCGCGCATCGATCGGTACCATCCTTGAGCTTCTCCGACTTTCGGAAGGGTTAGGGTTAGGGTTAGGGATGAAAGCACATAGGAGAAAGAGATATTCTTGAATAACTTTTTTTGTGAAGGTCGGAGAGACTTGCAAGTAGGCTCTACCCCCACTAAATGGGGTTGCGCGCATCGATCGGTACCATCCTTGAGCTTCTCCGACTTTCGGAAGGGTTAGGGTTAGGGTTAGGGATGAAAGCACATAGGAGAAAGAGATATTCTTGAATAACTTTTTTTGTGAAGGTCGGAGAGACTTGGAAAGTGGTTGCATCAGGACTAATTTGGGTCCTGCGGATCGATTGGTACCATCCCCGAGCTTGTACGACCTTCGGAAGAGGTCGACCGACGAAATTCCCCCAAATCTGAGGAGATATTCTTGAATAACTTTTTTTGTGAAGGTCGGAGAGACTTGCAAGTAGGCTCTACCCCCACTAAATGGGGTAGCGCGCATCGATCGGTACCATCCTTGAGCTTCTCCGACTTTCGGAAGGGTTAGGGTTAGGGTTAGGGATGAAAGCACATAGGAGAAAGAGATATTCTTGAATAACTTTTTTTGTGAAGGTCGGAGAGACTTGCAAGTAGGCTCTACCCCCACTAAATGGGGTAGCGCACATCGATCGGTACCATCCTTGAGCTTCTCCGACTTTCGGAAGGGTTAGGGTTAGGGTTAGGGATGAAAGCACATAGGAGAAAGAGATATTCTTGAATAACTTTTTTTGTGAAGGTCGGAGAGACTTGGAAAGTGGTTGCATCTGGACTAATTTGGGTCCTGCGGATCGATTGGTACCATCCCCGAGCTTGTACGACCTTCGGAAGAGGTCGACCGACGAAATTCCCCCAAATCTGAGGAGATATTCTTGAATAACTTTTTTTGTGAAGGTCGGAGAGACTTGCAAGTAGGCTCTACCCCCACTAAATGGGGTAGCGCGCATCGATCGGTACCATCCTTGAGCTTCTCCGACTTTCGGAAGGGTTAGGGTTAGGGTTAGGGATGAAAGCACATAGGAGAAAGAGATATTCTTGAATAACGTTTTTTGTGAAGGTCGGAGAGACTTGCAAGTAGGCTCTACCCCCACTAAATGGGGTAGCGCACATCGATCGGTACCATCCTTGAGCTTCTCCGACTTTCGGAAGGGTTAGGGTTAGGGTTAGGGATGAAAGCACATAGGAGAAAGAGATATTCTTGAATAACTTTTTTTGTGAAGGTCGGAGAGACTTGGAAAGTGGTTGCATCTGGACTAATTTGGGTCCTGCAGATCGATTGGTACCATCCCCGAGCTTGTACGACCTTCGGAAGAGGTCGACCGACGAAATTCCCCCAAATCTGAGGAGATATTCTTGAATAACTTTTTTTGTGAAGGTCGGAGAGACTTGCAAGTAGGCTCTACCCCCACTAAATGGGGTAGCGCGCATCGATCGGTACCATCCTTGAGCTTCTCCGACTTTCGGAAGGGTTAGGGTTAGGGTTAGGGATGAAAGCACATAGGAGAAAGAGATATTCTTGAATAACTTTTTTTGTGAAGGTCGGAGAGACTTGCAAGTAGGCTCTACCCCCACTAAATGGGGTAGCGCGCATCGATCGGTACCATCCTTGAGCTTCTCCGACTTTCGGAAGGGTTAGGGTTAGGGTTAGGGATGAAAGCACATAGGAGAAAGAGATATTCTTGAATAACTTTTTTTGTGAAGGTCGGAGAGACTTGCAAGTAGGCTCTACCCCCACTAAATGGGGTTGCGCGCATCGATCGGTACCATCCTTGAGCTTCTCCGACTTTCGGAAGGGTTAGGGTTAGGGTTAGGGATGAAAGCACATAGGAGAAAGAGATATTCTTGAATAACTTTTTTTGTGAAGGTCGGAGAGACTTGGAAAGTGGTTGCATCTGGACTAATTTGGGTCCTGCGGATCGATTGGTACCATCCCCGAGCTTGTACGACCTTCGGAAGAGGTCGACCGACGAAATTCCCCCAAATCTGAGGAGATATTCTTGAATAACTTTTTTTGTGAAGGTCGGAGAGACTTGCAAGTAGGCTCTACCCCCACTAAATGGGGTAGCGCGCATCGATCGGTACCATCCTTGAGCTTCTCCGACTTTCGGAAGGGTTAGGGTTAGGGTTAGGGATGAAAGCACATAGGAGAAAGAGATATTCTTGATTAACTTTTTTTGTGAAGGTCGGAGAGACTTGCAAGTAGGCTCTACCCCCACTAAATGGGGTAGCGCGCATCGATCGGTACCATCCTTGAGCTTCTCCGACTTTCGGAAGGGTTAGGGTTAGGGTTAGGGATGAAAGCACATAGGAGAAAGAGATATTCTTGAATAACTTTTTTTGTGAAGGTCGGAGAGACTTGCAAGTAGGCTCTACCCCCACTAAATGGGGTAGCGCGCATCGATCGGTACCATCCTTGAGCTTCTCCGACTTTCGGAAGGGTTAGGGTTAGGGTTAGGGATGAAAGCACATAGGAGAAAGAGATATTCTTGAATAACTTTTTTTGTGAAGGTCGGAGAGACTTGGAAAGTGGTTGCATCTGGACTAATTTGGGTCCTGCGGATCGATTGGTACCATCCCCGAGCTTGTACGACCTTCGGAAGAGGTCGACCGACGAAATTCCCCCAAATCTGAGGAGATATTCTTGAATAACTTTTTTTGTGAAGGTCGGAGAGACTTGCAAGTAGGCTCTACCCCCACTAAATGGGGTAGCGCGCATCGATCGGTACCATCCTTGAGCTTCTCCGACTTTCGGAAGGGTTAGGGTTAGGGTTAGGGATGAAAGCACATAGGAGAAAGAGATATTCTTGAATAACTTTTTTTGTGAAGGTCGGAGAGACTTGCAAGTAGGCTCTACCCCCACTAAATGGGGTAGCGCGCATCGATCGGTACCATCCTTGAGCTTCTCCGACTTTCGGAAGGGTTAGGGTTAGGGTTAGGGATGAAAGCACATAGGAGAAAGAGATATTCTTGAATAACTTTTTTTGTGAAGGTTGGAGAGACTTGCAAGTAGGCTCTACCCCCACTAAATGGGGTTGCGCGCATCGATCGGTACCATCCTTGAGCTTCTCCGACTTTCGGAAGGGTTAGGGTTAGGGTTAGGGATGAAAGCACATAGGAGAAAGAGATATTCTTGAATAACTTTTTTTGTGAAGGTCGGAGAGACTTGGAAAGTGGTTGCATCTGGACTAATTTGGGTCCTGCAGATCGATTGGTACCATCCCCGAGCTTGTACGACCTTCGGAAGAGGTCGACCGACGAAATTCCCCCAAATCTGAGGAGATATTCTTGAATAACTTTTTTTGTGAAGGTCGGAGAGACTTGCAAGTAGGCTCTACCCCCACTAAATGGGGTAGCGCGCATCGATCGGTACCATCCTTGAGCTTCTCCGACTTTCGGAAGGGTTAGGGTTAGGGATGAAAGCACATAGGAGAAAGAGATATTCTTGAATAACTTTTTTTGTGAAGGTCGGAGAGACTTGCAAGTAGGCTCTACCCCCACTAAATGGGGTAGCGCGCATCGATCGGTACCATCCTTGAGCTTCTCCGACTTTCGGAAGGGTTAGGGTTAGGGTTAGGGATGAAAGCACATAGGAGAAAGAGATATTCTTGAATAACTTTTTTTGTGAAGGTCGGAGAGACTTGCAAGTAGGCTCTACCCCCACTAAATGGGGTTGCGCGCATCGATCGGTACCATCCTTGAGCTTCTCCGACTTTCGGAAGGGTTAGGGTTAGGGTTAGGGATGAAAGCACATAGGAGAAAGAGATATTCTTGAATAACTTTTTTTGTGAAGGTCGGAGAGACTTGGAAAGTGGTTGCATCAGGACTAATTTGGGTCCTGCGGATCGATTGGTACCATCCCCGAGCTTGTACGACCTTCGGAAGAGGTCGACCGACGAAATTCCCCCAAATCTGAGGAGATATTCTTGAATAACTTTTTTTGTGAAGGTCGGAGAGACTTGCAAGTAGGCTCTACCCCCACTAAATGGGGTAGCGCGCATCGATCGGTACCATCCTTGAGCTTCTCCGACTTTCGGAAGGGTTAGGGTTAGGGATGAAAGCACATAGGAGAAAGAGATATTCTTGAATAACTTTTTTTGTGAAGGTCGGAGAGACTTGCAAGTAGGCTCTACCCCCACTAAATGGGGTAGCGCGCATCGATCGGTACCATCCTTGAGCTTCTCCGACTTTCGGAAGGGTTAGGGTTAGGGTTAGGGATGAAAGCACATAGGAGAAAGAGATATTCTTGAATAACTTTTTTTGTGAAGGTCGGAGAGACTTGCAAGTAGGCTCTACCCCCACTAAATGGGGTTGCGCGCATCGATCGGTACCATCCTTGAGCTTCTCCGACTTTCGGAAGGGTTAGGGTTAGGGTTAGGGATGAAAGCACATAGGAGAAAGAGATATTCTTGAATAACTTTTTTTGTGAAGGTCGGAGAGACTTGGAAAGTGGTTGCATCAGGACTAATTTGGGTCCTGCGGATCGATTGGTACCATCCCCGAGCTTGTACGACCTTCGGAAGAGGTCGACCGACGAAATTCCCCCAAATCTGAGGAGATATTCTTGAATAACTTTTTTTGTGAAGGTCGGAGAGACTTGCAAGTAGGCTCTACCCCCACTAAATGGGGTAGCGCGCATCGATCGGTACCATCCTTGAGCTTCTCCGACTTTCGGAAGGGTTAGGGTTAGGGTTAGGGATGAAAGCACATAGGAGAAAGAGATATTCTTGAATAACTTTTTTTGTGAAGGTCGGAGAGACTTGCAAGTAGGCTCTACCCCCACTAAATGGGGTAGCGCACATCGATCGGTACCATCCTTGAGCTTCTCCGACTTTCGGAAGGGTTAGGGTTAGGGTTAGGGATGAAAGCACATAGGAGAAAGAGATATTCTTGAATAACTTTTTTTGTGAAGGTCGGAGAGACTTGGAAAGTGGTTGCATCTGGACTAATTTGGGTCCTGCGGATCGATTGGTACCATCCCCGAGCTTGTACGACCTTCGGAAGAGGTCGACCGACGAAATTCCCCCAAATCTGAGGAGATATTCTTGAATAACTTTTTTTGTGAAGGTCGGAGAGACTTGCAAGTAGGCTCTACCCCCACTAAATGGGGTAGCGCGCATCGATCAGTACCATCCTTGAGCTTCTCCGACTTTCGGAAGGGTTAGGGTTAGGGTTAGGGATGAAAGCACATAGGAGAAAGAGATATTCTTGAATAACTTTTTTTGTGAAGGTCGGAGAGACTTGGAAAGTGGTTGCATCTGGACTAATTTGGGTCCTGCGGATCGATTGGTACCATCCCCGAGCTTGTACGACCTTCGGAAGAGGTCGACCGACGAAATTCCCCCAAATCTGAGGAGATATTCTTGAATAACTTTTTTTGTGAAGGTCGGAGAGACTTGCAAGTAGGCTCTACCCCCACTAAATGGGGTAGCGCGCATCGATCGGTACCATCCTTGAGCTTCTCCGACTTTCGGAAGGGTTAGGGTTAGGGTTAGGGATGAAAGCACATAGGAGAAAGAGATATTCTTGAATAACGTTTTTTGTGAAGTTCGGAGAGACTTGCAAGTAGGCTCTACCCCCACTAAATGGGGTAGCGCGCATCGATCGGTACCATCCTTGAGCTTCTCCGACTTTCGGAAGGGTTAGGGTTAGGGTTAGGGATGAAAGCACATAGGAGAAAGAGATATTCTTGAATAACTTTTTTTGTGAAGGTCGGAGAGACTTGGAAAGTGGTTGCATCTGGACTAATTTGGGTCCTGCGGATCGATTGGTACCATCCCCGAGCTTCTACGACCTTCGGAAGAGGTCGACCGACGAAATTCCCCCAAATCTGAGGAGATATTCTTGAATAACTTTTTTTGTGAAGGTCGGAGAGACTTGCAAGTAGGCTCTACCCCCACTAAATGGGGTTGCGCGCATCGACCAGTACCATCCTTGAGCTTCTCCGACTTTCGGAAGGGTTAGGGTTAGGGTTAGGGATGAAAGCACATAGGAGAAAGAGATATTCTTGAATAACTTTTTTTGTGAAGGTCGGAGAGACTTGCAAGTAGGCTCTACCCCCACTAAATGGGGTAGCGCGCATCGATCGTTACCATCCTTGAGCTTCTCCGACTTTCGGAAGGGTTAGGGTTAGGGTTAGGGATGAAAGCACATAGGAGAAAGAGATATTCTTGAATAACTTTTTTTGTGAAGGTCGGAGAGACTTGCAAGTAGGCTCTACCCCCACTAAATGGGGTAGCGCGCATCGATCGGTACCATCCTTGAGCTTCTTCGACTTTCGGAAGGGTTAGGGTTAGGGTTAGGGATGAAAGCACATAGGAGAAAGAGATATTCTTGAATAACTTTTTTTGTGAAGGTCGGAGAGACTTGGAAAGTGGTTGCATCTGGACTAATTTGGGTCCTGCGGATCGATTGGTACCATCCCCGAGCTTGTACGACCTTCGGAAGAGGTCGACCGACGAAATTCCCCCAAATCTGAGGAGATATTCTTGAATAACTTTTTTTGTGAAGGTCGGAGAGACTTGCAAGTAGGCTCTACCCCCACTAAATGGGGTAGCGCGCATCGATCGGTACCATCTTTGAGCTTCTCCGACTTTCGGAAGGGTTAGGGTTAGGGTTAGGGATGAAAGCACATAGGAGAAAGAGATATTCTTGAATAACTTTTTTTGTGAAGGTCGGAGAGACTTGCAAGTAGGCTCTACCCCCACTAAATGGGGTAGCGCGCATCGATCGTTACCATCCTTGAGCTTCTCCGACTTTCGGAAGGGTTAGGGTTAGGGTTAGGGATGAAAGCACATAGGAGAAAGAGATATTCTTGAATAACTTTTTTTGTGAAGGTCGGAGAGACTTGCAAGTAGGCTCTACCCCCACTAAATGGGGTAGCGCGCATCGATCGGTACCATCCTTGAGCTTCTCCGACTTTCGGAAGGGTTAGGGTTAGGGTTAGGGATGAAAGCACATAGGAGAAAGAGATATTCTTGAATAACTTTTTTTGTGAAGGTCGGAGAGACTTGCAAGTAGGCTCTACCCCCACTAAATGGGGTAGCGCGCATCGATCGGTACCATCCTTGAGCTTCTCCGACTTTCGGAAGGGTTAGGGTTAGGGTTAGGGATGAAAGCACATAGGAGAAAGAGATATTCTTGAATAACTTTTTTTGTGAAGGTCGGAGAGACTTGCAAGTAGGCTCTACCCCCACTAAATGGGGTAGCGCGCATCGATCGGTACCATCCTTGAGCTTCTCCGACTTTCGGAAGGGTTAGGGTTAGGGTTAGGGATGAAAGCACATAGGAGAAAGAGATATTCTTGAATAACTTTTTTTGTGAAGGTTGGAGAGACTTGCAAGTAGGCTCTACCCCCACTAAATGGGGTTGCGCGCATCGATCGGTACCATCCTTGAGCTTCTCCGACTTTCGGAAGGGTTAGGGTTAGGGTTAGGGATGAAAGCACATAGGAGAAAGAGATATTCTTGAATAACTTTTTTTGTGAAGGTCGGAGAGACTTGGAAAGTGGTTGCATCTGGACTAATTTGGGTCCTGCAGATCGATTGGTACCATCCCCGAGCTTGTACGACCTTCGGAAGAGGTCGACCGACGAAATTCCCCCAAATCTGAGGAGATATTCTTGAATAACTTTTTTTGTGAAGGTCGGAGAGACTTGCAAGTAGGCTCTACCCCCACTAAATGGGGTAGCGCGCATCGATCGGTACCATCCTTGAGCTTCTCCGACTTTCGGAAGGGTTAGGGTTAGGGATGAAAGCACATAGGAGAAAGAGATATTCTTGAATAACTTTTTTTGTGAAGGTCGGAGAGACTTGCAAGTAGGCTCTACCCCCACTAAATGGGGTAGCGCGCATCGATCGGTACCATCCTTGAGCTTCTCCGACTTTCGGAAGGGTTAGGGTTAGGGTTAGGGATGAAAGCACATAGGAGAAAGAGATATTCTTGAATAACTTTTTTTGTGAAGGTCGGAGAGACTTGCAAGTAGGCTCTACCCCCACTAAATGGGGTTGCGCGCATCGATCGGTACCATCCTTGAGCTTCTCCGACTTTCGGAAGGGTTAGGGTTAGGGTTAGGGATGAAAGCACATAGGAGAAAGAGATATTCTTGAATAACTTTTTTTGTGAAGGTCGGAGAGACTTGGAAAGTGGTTGCATCAGGACTAATTTGGGTCCTGCGGATCGATTGGTACCATCCCCGAGCTTGTACGACCTTCGGAAGAGGTCGACCGACGAAATTCCCCCAAATCTGAGGAGATATTCTTGAATAACTTTTTTTGTGAAGGTCGGAGAGACTTGCAAGTAGGCTCTACCCCCACTAAATGGGGTAGCGCGCATCGATCGGTACCATCCTTGAGCTTCTCCGACTTTCGGAAGGGTTAGGGTTAGGGATGAAAGCACATAGGAGAAAGAGATATTCTTGAATAACTTTTTTTGTGAAGGTCGGAGAGACTTGCAAGTAGGCTCTACCCCCACTAAATGGGGTAGCGCGCATCGATCGGTACCATCCTTGAGCTTCTCCGACTTTCGGAAGGGTTAGGGTTAGGGTTAGGGATGAAAGCACATAGGAGAAAGAGATATTCTTGAATAACTTTTTTTGTGAAGGTCGGAGAGACTTGCAAGTAGGCTCTACCCCCACTAAATGGGGTTGCGCGCATCGATCGGTACCATCCTTGAGCTTCTCCGACTTTCGGAAGGGTTAGGGTTAGGGTTAGGGATGAAAGCACATAGGAGAAAGAGATATTCTTGAATAACTTTTTTTGTGAAGGTCGGAGAGACTTGGAAAGTGGTTGCATCAGGACTAATTTGGGTCCTGCGGATCGATTGGTACCATCCCCGAGCTTGTACGACCTTCGGAAGAGGTCGACCGACGAAATTCCCCCAAATCTGAGGAGATATTCTTGAATAACTTTTTTTGTGAAGGTCGGAGAGACTTGCAAGTAGGCTCTACCCCCACTAAATGGGGTAGCGCGCATCGATCGGTACCATCCTTGAGCTTCTCCGACTTTCGGAAGGGTTAGGGTTAGGGTTAGGGATGAAAGCACATAGGAGAAAGAGATATTCTTGAATAACTTTTTTTGTGAAGGTCGGAGAGACTTGCAAGTAGGCTCTACCCCCACTAAATGGGGTAGCGCACATCGATCGGTACCATCCTTGAGCTTCTCCGACTTTCGGAAGGGTTAGGGTTAGGGATGAAAGCACATAGGAGAAAGAGATATTCTTGAATAACTTTTTTTGTGAAGGTCGGAGAGACTTGGAAAGTGGTTGCATCTGGACTAATTTGGGTCCTGCGGATCGATTGGTACCATCCCCGAGCTTGTACGACCTTCGGAAGAGGTCGACCGACGAAATTCCCCCAAATCTGAGGAGATATTCTTGAATAACTTTTTTTGTGAAGGTCGGAGAGACTTGCAAGTAGGCTCTACCCCCACTAAATGGGGTAGCGCGCATCGATCGGTACCATCCTTGAGCTTCTCCGACTTTCGGAAGGGTTAGGGTTAGGGTTAGGGATGAAAGCACATAGGAGAAAGAGATATTCTTGAATAACTTTTTTTGTGAAGGTCGGAGAGACTTGCAAGTAGGCTCTACCCCCACTAAATGGGGTAGCGCACATCGATCGGTACCATCCTTGAGCTTCTCCGACTTTCGGAAGGGTTAGGGTTAGGGTTAGGGATGAAAGCACATAGGAGAAAGAGATATTCTTGAATAACTTTTTTTGTGAAGGTCGGAGAGACTTGGAAAGTGGTTGCATCTGGACTAATTTGGGTCCTGCGGATCGATTGGTACCATCCCCGAGCTTGTACGACCTTCGGAAGAGGTCGACCGACGAAATTCCCCCAAATCTGAGGAGATATTCTTGAATAACTTTTTTTGTGAAGGTCGGAGAGACTTGCAAGTAGGCTCTACCCCCACTAAATGGGGTAGCGCGCATCGATCGGTACCATCCTTGAGCTTCTCCGACTTTCGGAAGGGTTAGGGTTAGGGTTAGGGATGAAAGCACATAGGAGAAAGAGATATTCTTGAATAACGTTTTTTGTGAAGGTCGGAGAGACTTGCAAGTAGGCTCTACCCCCACTAAATGGGGTAGCTCACATCGATCGGTACCATCCTTGAGCTTCTCCGACTTTCGGAAGGGTTAGGGTTAGGGTTAGGGATGAAAGCACATAGGAGAAAGAGATATTCTTGAATAACTTTTTTTGTGAAGGTCGGAGAGACTTGGAAAGTGGTTGCATCTGGACTAATTTGGGTCCTGCGGATCGATTGGTACCATCCCCGAGCTTGTACGACCTTCGGAAGAGGTCGACCGACGAAATTCCCCCAAATCTGAGGAGATATTCTTGAATAACTTTTTTTGTGAAGGTCGGAGAGACTTGCAAGTAGGCTCTACCCCCACTAAATGGGGTAGCGCGCATCGATCGGTACCATCCTTGAGCTTCTCCGACTTTCGGAAGGGTTAGGGTTAGGGTTAGGGATGAAAGCACATAGGAGAAAGAGATATTCTTGAATAACTTTTTTTGTGAAGGTCGGAGAGACTTGGAAAGTGGTTGCATCTGGACTAATTTGGGTCCTGCGGATCGATTGGTACCATCCCCGAGCTTGTACGACCTTCGGAAGAGGTCGACCGACGAAATTCCCCCAAATCTGAGGAGATATTCTTGAATAACTTTTTTTGTGAAGGTCGGAGAGACTTGCAAGTAGGCTCTACCCCCACTAAATGGGGTAGCGCGCATCGATCGGTACCATCTTTGAGCTTCTCCGACTTTCGGAAGGGTTAGGGTTAGGGTTAGGGATGAAAGCACATAGGAGAAAGAGATATTCTTGAATAACTTTTTTTGTGAAGGTCGGAGAGACTTGCAAGTAGGCTCTACCCCCACTAAATGGGGTAGCGCGCATCGATCGTTACCATCCTTGAGCTTCTCCGACTTTCGGAAGGGTTAGGGTTAGGGTTAGGGATGAAAGCACATAGGAGAAAGAGATATTCTTGAATAACTTTTTTTGTGAAGGTCGGAGAGACTTGCAAGTAGGCTCTACCCCCACTAAATGGGGTAGCGCGCATCGATCGGTACCATCCTTGAGCTTCTCCGACTTTCGGAAGGGTTAGGGTTAGGGTTAGGGATGAAAGCACATAGGAGAAAGAGATATTCTTGAATAACTTTTTTTGTGAAGGTCGGAGAGACTTGCAAGTAGGCTCTACCCCCACTAAATGGGGTAGCGCGCATCGATCGGTACCATCCTTGAGCTTCTCCGACTTTCGGAAGGGTTAGGGTTAGGGATGAAAGCACATAGGAGAAAGAGATAGGGTTAGGGTTAGGGTTAGGGTTAGGGTTAGGGTTAGGGTTAGGGTTAGGGTTAGGGTTAGGGTTAGGGTTAGGGTAGGGGAAAATGATCCTGCCTCCTTTAAAAAGGTGGCAGGAGGTGCACGGTCCTTCACTCCAGGGGGCTCCCTGGTCCCCATTTGTCACAGGTCCTGTGCCCTTAAACTAGTAATGTAGTTATTACACGCTGTGATTACAGATACGTGGACTATTTATATTAAACTTTAAACGAACTTTTTACAAATATACATTTTTTATGCTTAAGTCTCTCCACTCGTCCGAGGGAGGGTTCGTGGCTTAGTCAGGTAAGTAAATTTTGGTTTAGTCTGGAAGCCCTGTCGCGACGTTTCGAAATCTTTTGTTTCTTCATCAGGCAAGGGCAGGTAAGTATGTCAGTTCGAATTAGTCATGAGTTGTCCCCATTGTGAGTCTCTGTGAGAGCTTGTGTCCCTGCTTTTATATCCCATCTAGCTCCTCCCCTTTGAAGAATTTCCCAGTCCAGAATTTCCCAGTTCCTTGGCATCACAGTTTCCCTTTTTCATCTCAATCCTTTACTATGCTTTTGTTGTGAATTCAGATTAATAGCTCCAGTTATATAATATTTGGGATTTTTTATCACCTACATAACCATACTACACCAAGTTGGGTGGGGCATTTCAGTGTACTTTTTGCCATATTTTTGGTCTATACTCCTGTTACTTCCCAATTAAAGATTTTCAAACCAATTGGTGTGGAGTCTTCGTTTTCGTTCAACAACAAAGTAGTTGGGTGAGGTTATTACAGATAAATTGCCCTGCTTAGGGGTTAGAGGTTAGGTTCAGGCAAGGGGTCCTATGGTTAGGGTTAGAATAGAGGGTCTCTGATTAGGGATAGGGGTTTCATGACTGTCTTCTCAAATTAGAGTTGAAGTCCAGAACATTTGACTAAGAGAGTCATTAAAAGCACAAGACTACTGGACTGAGGACCAGGAAGCGAGAACCCGGAGGAGGCACTGGCGGGTTAGGATAGGGGAAAATGATCCTGCCTCCTTTAAAAAGGTGGCAGGAGGTGCACGGTCCTTCACTCCAGGGGGCTCCCTGGTCCCCATTTGTCACAGGTCCTGTGCCCTTAAACTAGTAATGTAGTTATTACACGCTGTGATTACAGATACGTGGACTATTTATATTAAACTTTAAACGAACTTTTTACAAATATACATTTTTTATGCTTAAGTCTCTCCACTCGTCCGAGGGAGGGTTCGTGGCTTAGTCAGGTAAGTAAATTTTGGTTTAGTCTGGAAGCCCTGTCGCGACGTTTCGAAATCTTTTGTTTCTTCATCAGGCAAGGGCAGGTAAGTATGTCAGTTCGAATTAGTCATGAGTTGTCCCCATTGTGAGTCTCTGTGAGAGCTTGTGTCCCTGCTTTTATATCCCATCTAGCTCCTCCCCTTTGAAGAATTTCCCAGTCCAGAATTTCCCAGTTCCTTGGCATCACAGTTTCCCTTTTTCATCTCAATCCTTTACTATGCTTTTGTTGTGAATTCAGATTAATAGCTCCAGTTATATAATATTTGGGATTTTTTATCACCTACATAACCATACTACACCAAGTTGGGTGGGGCATTTCAGTGTACTTTTTGCCATATTTTTGGTCTATACTCCTGTTACTTCCCAATTAAAGATTTTCAAACCAATTGGTGTGGAGTCTTCGTTTTCGTTCAACAACAAAGTAGTTGGGTGAGGTTATTACAGATAAATTGCCCTGCTTAGGGGTTAGAGGTTAGGTTCAGGCAAGGGGTCCTATGGTTAGGGTTAGAATAGAGGGTCTCTGATTAGGGATAGGGGTTTCATGACTGTCTTCTCAAATTAGAGTTGAAGTCCAGAACATTTGACTAAGAGAGTCATTAAAAGCACAAGACTACTGGACTGAGGACCAGGAAGCGAGAACCCGGAGGAGGCACTGGCGGGTTAGGATAGGGGAAAATGATCCTGCCTCCTTTAAAAAGGTGGCAGGAGGTGCACGGTCCTTCACTCCAGGGGGCTCCCTGGTCCCCATTTGTCACAGGTCCTGTGCCCTTAAACTAGTAATGTAGTTATTACACGCTGTGATTACAGATACGTGGACTATTTATATTAAACTTTAAACGAACTTTTTACAAATATACATTTTTTATGCTTAAGTCTCTCCACTCGTCCGAGGGAGGGTTCGTGGCTTAGTCAGGTAAGTAAATTTTGGTTTAGTCTGGAAGCCCTGTCGCGACGTTTCGAAATCTTTTGTTTCTTCATCAGGCAAGGGCAGGTAAGTATGTCAGTTCGAATTAGTCATGAGTTGTCCCCATTGTGAGTCTCTGTGAGAGCTTGTGTCCCTGCTTTTATATCCCATCTAGCTCCTCCCCTTTGAAGAATTTCCCAGTCCAGAATTTCCCAGTTCCTTGGCATCACAGTTTCCCTTTTTCATCTCAATCCTTTACTATGCTTTTGTTGTGAATTCAGATTAATAGCTCCAGTTATATAATATTTGGGATTTTTTATCACCTACATAACCATACTACACCAAGTTGGGTGGGGCATTTCAGTGTACTTTTTGCCATATTTTTGGTCTATACTCCTGTTACTTCCCAATTAAAGATTTTCAAACCAATTGGTGTGGAGTCTTCGTTTTCGTTCAACAACAAAGTAGTTGGGTGAGGTTATTACAGATAAATTGCCCTGCTTAGGGGTTAGAGGTTAGGTTCAGGCAAGGGGTCCTATGGTTAGGGTTAGAATAGAGGGTCTCTGATTAGGGATAGGGGTTTCATGACTGTCTTCTCAAATTAGAGTTGAAGTCCAGAACATTTGACTAAGAGAGTCATTAAAAGCACAAGACTACTGGACTGAGGACCAGGAAGCGAGAACCCGGAGGAGGCACTGGCGGGTTAGGATAGGGGAAAATGATCCTGCCTCCTTTAAAAAGGTGGCAGGAGGTGCACGGTCCTTCACTCCAGGGGGCTCCCTGGTCCCCATTTGTCACAGGTCCTGTGCCCTTAAACTAGTAATGTAGTTATTACACGCTGTGATTACAGATACGTGGACTATTTATATTAAACTTTAAACGAACTTTTTACAAATATACATTTTTTATGCTTAAGTCTCTCCACTCGTCCGAGGGAGGGTTCGTGGCTTAGTCAGGTAAGTAAATTTTGGTTTAGTCTGGAAGCCCTGTCGCGACGTTTCGAAATCTTTTGTTTCTTCATCAGGCAAGGGCAGGTAAGTATGTCAGTTCGAATTAGTCATGAGTTGTCCCCATTGTGAGTCTCTGTGAGAGCTTGTGTCCCTGCTTTTATATCCCATCTAGCTCCTCCCCTTTGAAGAATTTCCCAGTCCAGAATTTCCCAGTTCCTTGGCATCACAGTTTCCCTTTTTCATCTCAATCCTTTACTATGCTTTTGTTGTGAATTCAGATTAATAGCTCCAGTTATATAATATTTGGGATTTTTTATCACCTACATAACCATACTACACCAAGTTGGGTGGGGCATTTCAGTGTACTTTTTGCCATATTTTTGGTCTATACTCCTGTTACTTCCCAATTAAAGATTTTCAAACCAATTGGTGTGGAGTCTTCGTTTTCGTTCAACAACAAAGTAGTTGGGTGAGGTTATTACAGATAAATTGCCCTGCTTAGGGGTTAGAGGTTAGGTTCAGGCAAGGGGTCCTATGGTTAGGGTTAGAATAGAGGGTCTCTGATTAGGGATAGGGGTTTCATGACTGTCTTCTCAAATTAGAGTTGAAGTCCAGAACATTTGACTAAGAGAGTCATTAAAAGCACAAGACTACTGGACTGAGGACCAGGAAGCGAGAACCCGGAGGAGGCACTGGCGGGTTAGGATAGGGGAAAATGATCCTGCCTCCTTTAAAAAGGTGGCAGGAGGTGCACGGTCCTTCACTCCAGGGGGCTCCCTGGTCCCCATTTGTCACAGGTCCTGTGCCCTTAAACTAGTAATGTAGTTATTACACGCTGTGATTACAGATACGTGGACTATTTATATTAAACTTTAAACGAACTTTTTACAAATATACATTTTTTATGCTTAAGTCTCTCCACTCGTCCGAGGGAGGGTTCGTGGCTTAGTCAGGTAAGTAAATTTTGGTTTAGTCTGGAAGCCCTGTCGCGACGTTTCGAAATCTTTTGTTTCTTCATCAGGCAAGGGCAGGTAAGTATGTCAGTTCGAATTAGTCATGAGTTGTCCCCATTGTGAGTCTCTGTGAGAGCTTGTGTCCCTGCTTTTATATCCCATCTAGCTCCTCCCCTTTGAAGAATTTCCCAGTCCAGAATTTCCCAGTTCCTTGGCATCACAGTTTCCCTTTTTCATCTCAATCCTTTACTATGCTTTTGTTGTGAATTCAGATTAATAGCTCCAGTTATATAATATTTGGGATTTTTTATCACCTACATAACCATACTACACCAAGTTGGGTGGGGCATTTCAGTGTACTTTTTGCCATATTTTTGGTCTATACTCCTGTTACTTCCCAATTAAAGATTTTCAAACCAATTGGTGTGGAGTCTTCGTTTTCGTTCAACAACAAAGTAGTTGGGTGAGGTTATTACAGATAAATTGCCCTGCTTAGGGGTTAGAGGTTAGGTTCAGGCAAGGGGTCCTATGGTTAGGGTTAGAATAGAGGGTCTCTGATTAGGGATAGGGGTTTCATGACTGTCTTCTCAAATTAGAGTTGAAGTCCAGAACATTTGACTAAGAGAGTCATTAAAAGCACAAGACTACTGGACTGAGGACCAGGAAGCGAGAACCCGGAGGAGGCACTGGCGGGTTAGGATAGGGGAAAATGATCCTGCCTCCTTTAAAAAGGTGGCAGGAGGTGCACGGTCCTTCACTCCAGGGGGCTCCCTGGTCCCCATTTGTCACAGGTCCTGTGCCCTTAAACTAGTAATGTAGTTATTACACGCTGTGATTACAGATACGTGGACTATTTATATTAAACTTTAAACGAACTTTTTACAAATATACATTTTTTATGCTTAAGTCTCTCCACTCGTCCGAGGGAGGGTTCGTGGCTTAGTCAGGTAAGTAAATTTTGGTTTAGTCTGGAAGCCCTGTCGCGACGTTTCGAAATCTTTTGTTTCTTCATCAGGCAAGGGCAGGTAAGTATGTCAGTTCGAATTAGTCATGAGTTGTCCCCATTGTGAGTCTCTGTGAGAGCTTGTGTCCCTGCTTTTATATCCCATCTAGCTCCTCCCCTTTGAAGAATTTCCCAGTCCAGAATTTCCCAGTTCCTTGGCATCACAGTTTCCCTTTTTCATCTCAATCCTTTACTATGCTTTTGTTGTGAATTCAGATTAATAGCTCCAGTTATATAATATTTGGGATTTTTTATCACCTACATAACCATACTACACCAAGTTGGGTGGGGCATTTCAGTGTACTTTTTGCCATATTTTTGGTCTATACTCCTGTTACTTCCCAATTAAAGATTTTCAAACCAATTGGTGTGGAGTCTTCGTTTTCGTTCAACAACAAAGTAGTTGGGTGAGGTTATTACAGATAAATTGCCCTGCTTAGGGGTTAGAGGTTAGGTTCAGGCAAGGGGTCCTATGGTTAGGGTTAGAATAGAGGGTCTCTGATTAGGGATAGGGGTTTCATGACTGTCTTCTCAAATTAGAGTTGAAGTCCAGAACATTTGACTAAGAGAGTCATTAAAAGCACAAGACTACTGGACTGAGGACCAGGAAGCGAGAACCCGGAGGAGGCACTGGCGGGTTAGGATAGGGGAAAATGATCCTGCCTCCTTTAAAAAGGTGGCAGGAGGTGCACGGTCCTTCACTCCAGGGGGCTCCCTGGTCCCCATTTGTCACAGGTCCTGTGCCCTTAAACTAGTAATGTAGTTATTACACGCTGTGATTACAGATACGTGGACTATTTATATTAAACTTTAAACGAACTTTTTACAAATATACATTTTTTATGCTTAAGTCTCTCCACTCGTCCGAGGGAGGGTTCGTGGCTTAGTCAGGTAAGTAAATTTTGGTTTAGTCTGGAAGCCCTGTCGCGACGTTTCGAAATCTTTTGTTTCTTCATCAGGCAAGGGCAGGTAAGTATGTCAGTTCGAATTAGTCATGAGTTGTCCCCATTGTGAGTCTCTGTGAGAGCTTGTGTCCCTGCTTTTATATCCCATCTAGCTCCTCCCCTTTGAAGAATTTCCCAGTCCAGAATTTCCCAGTTCCTTGGCATCACAGTTTCCCTTTTTCATCTCAATCCTTTACTATGCTTTTGTTGTGAATTCAGATTAATAGCTCCAGTTATATAATATTTGGGATTTTTTATCACCTACATAACCATACTACACCAAGTTGGGTGGGGCATTTCAGTGTACTTTTTGCCATATTTTTGGTCTATACTCCTGTTACTTCCCAATTAAAGATTTTCAAACCAATTGGTGTGGAGTCTTCGTTTTCGTTCAACAACAAAGTAGTTGGGTGAGGTTATTACAGATAAATTGCCCTGCTTAGGGGTTAGAGGTTAGGTTCAGGCAAGGGGTCCTATGGTTAGGGTTAGAATAGAGGGTCTCTGATTAGGGATAGGGGTTTCATGACTGTCTTCTCAAATTAGAGTTGAAGTCCAGAACATTTGACTAAGAGAGTCATTAAAAGCACAAGACTACTGGACTGAGGACCAGGAAGCGAGAACCCGGAGGAGGCACTGGCGGGTTAGGATAGGGGAAAATGATCCTGCCTCCTTTAAAAAGGTGGCAGGAGGTGCACGGTCCTTCACTCCAGGGGGCTCCCTGGTCCCCATTTGTCACAGGTCCTGTGCCCTTAAACTAGTAATGTAGTTATTACACGCTGTGATTACAGATACGTGGACTATTTATATTAAACTTTAAACGAACTTTTTACAAATATACATTTTTTATGCTTAAGTCTCTCCACTCGTCCGAGGGAGGGTTCGTGGCTTAGTCAGGTAAGTAAATTTTGGTTTAGTCTGGAAGCCCTGTCGCGACGTTTCGAAATCTTTTGTTTCTTCATCAGGCAAGGGCAGGTAAGTATGTCAGTTCGAATTAGTCATGAGTTGTCCCCATTGTGAGTCTCTGTGAGAGCTTGTGTCCCTGCTTTTATATCCCATCTAGCTCCTCCCCTTTGAAGAATTTCCCAGTCCAGAATTTCCCAGTTCCTTGGCATCACAGTTTCCCTTTTTCATCTCAATCCTTTACTATGCTTTTGTTGTGAATTCAGATTAATAGCTCCAGTTATATAATATTTGGGATTTTTTATCACCTACATAACCATACTACACCAAGTTGGGTGGGGCATTTCAGTGTACTTTTTGCCATATTTTTGGTCTATACTCCTGTTACTTCCCAATTAAAGATTTTCAAACCAATTGGTGTGGAGTCTTCGTTTTCGTTCAACAACAAAGTAGTTGGGTGAGGTTATTACAGATAAATTGCCCTGCTTAGGGGTTAGAGGTTAGGTTCAGGCAAGGGGTCCTATGGTTAGGGTTAGAATAGAGGGTCTCTGATTAGGGATAGGGGTTTCATGACTGTCTTCTCAAATTAGAGTTGAAGTCCAGAACATTTGACTAAGAGAGTCATTAAAAGCACAAGACTACTGGACTGAGGACCAGGAAGCGAGAACCCGGAGGAGGCACTGGCGGGTTAGGATAGGGGAAAATGATCCTGCCTCCTTTAAAAAGGTGGCAGGAGGTGCACGGTCCTTCACTCCAGGGGGCTCCCTGGTCCCCATTTGTCACAGGTCCTGTGCCCTTAAACTAGTAATGTAGTTATTACACGCTGTGATTACAGATACGTGGACTATTTATATTAAACTTTAAACGAACTTTTTACAAATATACATTTTTTATGCTTAAGTCTCTCCACTCGTCCGAGGGAGGGTTCGTGGCTTAGTCAGGTAAGTAAATTTTGGTTTAGTCTGGAAGCCCTGTCGCGACGTTTCGAAATCTTTTGTTTCTTCATCAGGCAAGGGCAGGTAAGTATGTCAGTTCGAATTAGTCATGAGTTGTCCCCATTGTGAGTCTCTGTGAGAGCTTGTGTCCCTGCTTTTATATCCCATCTAGCTCCTCCCCTTTGAAGAATTTCCCAGTCCAGAATTTCCCAGTTCCTTGGCATCACAGTTTCCCTTTTTCATCTCAATCCTTTACTATGCTTTTGTTGTGAATTCAGATTAATAGCTCCAGTTATATAATATTTGGGATTTTTTATCACCTACATAACCATACTACACCAAGTTGGGTGGGGCATTTCAGTGTACTTTTTGCCATATTTTTGGTCTATACTCCTGTTACTTCCCAATTAAAGATTTTCAAACCAATTGGTGTGGAGTCTTCGTTTTCGTTCAACAACAAAGTAGTTGGGTGAGGTTATTACAGATAAATTGCCCTGCTTAGGGGTTAGAGGTTAGGTTCAGGCAAGGGGTCCTATGGTTAGGGTTAGAATAGAGGGTCTCTGATTAGGGATAGGGGTTTCATGACTGTCTTCTCAAATTAGAGTTGAAGTCCAGAACATTTGACTAAGAGAGTCATTAAAAGCACAAGACTACTGGACTGAGGACCAGGAAGCGAGAACCCGGAGGAGGCACTGGCGGGTTAGGATAGGGGAAAATGATCCTGCCTCCTTTAAAAAGGTGGCAGGAGGTGCACGGTCCTTCACTCCAGGGGGCTCCCTGGTCCCCATTTGTCACAGGTCCTGTGCCCTTAAACTAGTAATGTAGTTATTACACGCTGTGATTACAGATACGTGGACTATTTATATTAAACTTTAAACGAACTTTTTACAAATATACATTTTTTATGCTTAAGTCTCTCCACTCGTCCGAGGGAGGGTTCGTGGCTTAGTCAGGTAAGTAAATTTTGGTTTAGTCTGGAAGCCCTGTCGCGACGTTTCGAAATCTTTTGTTTCTTCATCAGGCAAGGGCAGGTAAGTATGTCAGTTCGAATTAGTCATGAGTTGTCCCCATTGTGAGTCTCTGTGAGAGCTTGTGTCCCTGCTTTTATATCCCATCTAGCTCCTCCCCTTTGAAGAATTTCCCAGTCCAGAATTTCCCAGTTCCTTGGCATCACAGTTTCCCTTTTTCATCTCAATCCTTTACTATGCTTTTGTTGTGAATTCAGATTAATAGCTCCAGTTATATAATATTTGGGATTTTTTATCACCTACATAACCATACTACACCAAGTTGGGTGGGGCATTTCAGTGTACTTTTTGCCATATTTTTGGTCTATACTCCTGTTACTTCCCAATTAAAGATTTTCAAACCAATTGGTGTGGAGTCTTCGTTTTCGTTCAACAACAAAGTAGTTGGGTGAGGTTATTACAGATAAATTGCCCTGCTTAGGGGTTAGAGGTTAGGTTCAGGCAAGGGGTCCTATGGTTAGGGTTAGAATAGAGGGTCTCTGATTAGGGATAGGGGTTTCATGACTGTCTTCTCAAATTAGAGTTGAAGTCCAGAACATTTGACTAAGAGAGTCATTAAAAGCACAAGACTACTGGACTGAGGACCAGGAAGCGAGAACCCGGAGGAGGCACTGGCGGGTTAGGATAGGGGAAAATGATCCTGCCTCCTTTAAAAAGGTGGCAGGAGGTGCACGGTCCTTCACTCCAGGGGGCTCCCTGGTCCCCATTTGTCACAGGTCCTGTGCCCTTAAACTAGTAATGTAGTTATTACACGCTGTGATTACAGATACGTGGACTATTTATATTAAACTTTAAACGAACTTTTTACAAATATACATTTTTTATGCTTAAGTCTCTCCACTCGTCCGAGGGAGGGTTCGTGGCTTAGTCAGGTAAGTAAATTTTGGTTTAGTCTGGAAGCCCTGTCGCGACGTTTCGAAATCTTTTGTTTCTTCATCAGGCAAGGGCAGGTAAGTATGTCAGTTCGAATTAGTCATGAGTTGTCCCCATTGTGAGTCTCTGTGAGAGCTTGTGTCCCTGCTTTTATATCCCATCTAGCTCCTCCCCTTTGAAGAATTTCCCAGTCCAGAATTTCCCAGTTCCTTGGCATCACAGTTTCCCTTTTTCATCTCAATCCTTTACTATGCTTTTGTTGTGAATTCAGATTAATAGCTCCAGTTATATAATATTTGGGATTTTTTATCACCTACATAACCATACTACACCAAGTTGGGTGGGGCATTTCAGTGTACTTTTTGCCATATTTTTGGTCTATACTCCTGTTACTTCCCAATTAAAGATTTTCAAACCAATTGGTGTGGAGTCTTCGTTTTCGTTCAACAACAAAGTAGTTGGGTGAGGTTATTACAGATAAATTGCCCTGCTTAGGGGTTAGAGGTTAGGTTCAGGCAAGGGGTCCTATGGTTAGGGTTAGAATAGAGGGTCTCTGATTAGGGATAGGGGTTTCATGACTGTCTTCTCAAATTAGAGTTGAAGTCCAGAACATTTGACTAAGAGAGTCATTAAAAGCACAAGACTACTGGACTGAGGACCAGGAAGCGAGAACCCGGAGGAGGCACTGGCGGGTTAGGATAGGGGAAAATGATCCTGCCTCCTTTAAAAAGGTGGCAGGAGGTGCACGGTCCTTCACTCCAGGGGGCTCCCTGGTCCCCATTTGTCACAGGTCCTGTGCCCTTAAACTAGTAATGTAGTTATTACACGCTGTGATTACAGATACGTGGACTATTTATATTAAACTTTAAACGAACTTTTTACAAATATACATTTTTTATGCTTAAGTCTCTCCACTCGTCCGAGGGAGGGTTCGTGGCTTAGTCAGGTAAGTAAATTTTGGTTTAGTCTGGAAGCCCTGTCGCGACGTTTCGAAATCTTTTGTTTCTTCATCAGGCAAGGGCAGGTAAGTATGTCAGTTCGAATTAGTCATGAGTTGTCCCCATTGTGAGTCTCTGTGAGAGCTTGTGTCCCTGCTTTTATATCCCATCTAGCTCCTCCCCTTTGAAGAATTTCCCAGTCCAGAATTTCCCAGTTCCTTGGCATCACAGTTTCCCTTTTTCATCTCAATCCTTTACTATGCTTTTGTTGTGAATTCAGATTAATAGCTCCAGTTATATAATATTTGGGATTTTTTATCACCTACATAACCATACTACACCAAGTTGGGTGGGGCATTTCAGTGTACTTTTTGCCATATTTTTGGTCTATACTCCTGTTACTTCCCAATTAAAGATTTTCAAACCAATTGGTGTGGAGTCTTCGTTTTCGTTCAACAACAAAGTAGTTGGGTGAGGTTATTACAGATAAATTGCCCTGCTTAGGGGTTAGAGGTTAGGTTCAGGCAAGGGGTCCTATGGTTAGGGTTAGAATAGAGGGTCTCTGATTAGGGATAGGGGTTTCATGACTGTCTTCTCAAATTAGAGTTGAAGTCCAGAACATTTGACTAAGAGAGT
Source organism: Limanda limanda (assembly GCF_963576545.1). Classification (NCBI taxonomy): domain Eukaryota; kingdom Metazoa; phylum Chordata; class Actinopteri; order Pleuronectiformes; family Pleuronectidae; genus Limanda; species Limanda limanda. Next base: position 503,006 of record NW_026870604.1, read on the forward strand.
CATTAAAAGCACAAGACTACTGGACTGAGGACCAGGAAGCGAGAACCCGGAGGAGGCACTGGCGGGTTAGGATAGGGGAAAATGATCCTGCCTCCTTTAAAAAGGTGGCAGGAGGTGCACGGTCCTTCACTCCAGGGGGCTCCCTGGTCCCCATTTGTCACAGGTCCTGTGCCCTTAAACTAGTAATGTAGTTATTACACGCTGTGATTACAGATACGTGGACTATTTATATTAAACTTTAAACGAACTTTTTACAAATATACATTTTTTATGCTTAAGTCTCTCCACTCGTCCGAGGGAGGGTTCGTGGCTTAGTCAGGTAAGTAAATTTTGGTTTAGTCTGGAAGCCCTGTCGCGACGTTTCGAAATCTTTTGTTTCTTCATCAGGCAAGGGCAGGTAAGTATGTCAGTTCGAATTAGTCATGAGTTGTCCCCATTGTGAGTCTCTGTGAGAGCTTGTGTCCCTGCTTTTATATCCCATCTAGCTCCTCCCCTTTGAAGAATTTCCCAGTCCAGAATTTCCCAGTTCCTTGGCATCACAGTTTCCCTTTTTCATCTCAATCCTTTACTATGCTTTTGTTGTGAATTCAGATTAATAGCTCCAGTTATATAATATTTGGGATTTTTTATCACCTACATAACCATACTACACCAAGTTGGGTGGGGCATTTCAGTGTACTTTTTGCCATATTTTTGGTCTATACTCCTGTTACTTCCCAATTAAAGATTTTCAAACCAATTGGTGTGGAGTCTTCGTTTTCGTTCAACAACAAAGTAGTTGGGTGAGGTTATTACAGATAAATTGCCCTGCTTAGGGGTTAGAGGTTAGGTTCAGGCAAGGGGTCCTATGGTTAGGGTTAGAATAGAGGGTCTCTGATTAGGGATAGGGGTTTCATGACTGTCTTCTCAAATTAGAGTTGAAGTCCAGAACATTTGACTAAGAGAGTCATTAAAAGCAC